>NW_006262339.1:48093520-48099284 GCF_000493195.1 Citrus x clementina
GTTACCTACTCTTTCACATTTACATAGGTATTATGTTGGGTATCCAAGGAAAAAAGTAACTCAGATAGAAAAAGAATAATTTTTTTAATACACCAACATTCATACATAGAAGGATTGGACTTTATTCATCATAGTAAAGTGCGACATGGACTTAAGGTCGGTTTTAGATTATTTGGGGTCTTAAGATTTTTTTTTTCGGTTGAGCCTTTTTATACATTTAACAACTTCAACACTTCAAGAAAAATAAAAGAGCTCAAAATTCATCACATCTATAATTATATTTTGAATTTTAACAATAATAAAAAAGATCTTAAAATTTTTTAAAATATAAATGTTAAGAAGAGAGCAATAAATTTTTTGAAAATTGTCGATTCTTTGTCTACTAAATTTTTTCAAATTATGGGGTTTTGAATAAAAATTAAAAGGAAAGTAAAAGATTATAACATAAATAAGTATTTAAAAAAATGAAAAGGAAAAGCTTTTTTTTTTTTTTTTTGCATTTGAAAGACTAATGAGGAATGAATTAATGCTTAGAGAATATTATTAGTAATAGCTATTTAACATCAACGAATATACAATTTGTATGAAAAATAAATATTAATTGTATGATAATAATTTTTTATTTGAAAGTTGTTTAAAAATAAATTTTCCTAGTACCTTAATAAAAAACATAAAATATTATTAAAAAATAGGGTCTCTCTAAAATATGTGTCCTAGGCGACAATCTTGTTCACATATACTTAAAAAATGTCCTAGGTTGGACCATTGACAACCATTTATTAATCTCATAAAGTCCTTATTTTATTGAAAATTGCATTTAAAGAAAATTACAAATAGAATTAACCCACTCTATTCGTTTTCTCTTCAATCTATTTTGCTTGCACTTTTTTTTTTCCTTTCTTCTTTCAATCTATATAATTATATATTATATTGGTTTGTAATTTTGCACAAACTTAAAACATTAGTATTTCTTTTTTCTCTTTCTTTCTATTTTCGTATATATTATTTTTATCTTTGAAAAACCATTTTTTTTTGTTTGTAGACAGAAAAAGTTCAAATAAATGGATAGAGATGTTAAAATTAAAAAAAGAAAAATATAAGAGTGAATTTAAAAAAAATTAAAGATTCATAATTAAAAAGAGTGTTTATTAAAAAGATATTTTTAATATTGAATAAAATATAATTAAAAAATAAATTTTAAAATGATTCTGGAGAGACGCGGATAGTCCAACTCTTTTAGCATGGAAGAGATCCAACACACGGTGGGCTCAGAATTGGCGGAAGCCCATTCAAATAAATATTCAAGCGGTGAGGATGAAATAGAGGGAGCGGTGTTTGTATTGTCAGTATTGATCTATCAATCGGCAAGGGGATAAGATACTTTTAGGCTGTATGTATTCTCTTGCCGTCGTGTTCAATAGTGGCTCTTATGTAAATTGATGGTACTAGGAGGCTAGAACTTGAAGAAGAAAACACCCAACCGACATCGTCATCGTGACGCTGCGGTAGCGCGCGTTGACCTGAGATTAGGGATTTGGATTTTGAAATTAAAATTAATATATCATGTTCGCGTTGGACTGATTGGCAAGCGAAAATGGAAGAGCAAGGAGGGAAGGTGAGGGCCTTGATAGACAAGGCGACGAACTCGACGGAACGAGAGGTGGACCCACGTCTCCTCAAGGCCATTAAATGGGTAGTTCGAAATTCGGATTCGGAGCTGCGACTCGCCGCTCAAACCCTCATGGACCTTATGAAACGCGACCATTCTCAGGTCCTTTAATTGTTTTCCTTTTATTATTTTCCTCCGTTTATTTATTAGTTTAATTGAATGACTATTTTTTATTCAATTTGGTGTTGTCGTATCTATTAAAATCTCTGATTTCGGGTTCTCTATATTATTCTCTTTAATAGCTTTCCAATTGATAATTTGCATAAAATTTAGTGTTTTTTTATTTTTTATTTTTTCACTTTCAATGATATACTAGGATTCTTATAAGGGGAACAAATTAGGGATTATTATGATTTTGTTTTGTGATTGGTCTTGCAGGTCCGATATCTCACACTTCTCATAATTGATGAACTCTTCATGCGATCAAAGCTTTTTAGGACCATTCTTGTTGAGAACATGGATCAGTTATTGAGTTTAAGTATTGGATTCAGAAGAAATTTACCACTTCCTGCGCCTCCAGCTATTGCATCTATTTTGCGATCAAAGGCTTTTGAATTTTTGGAGAAATGGAATGCTTCTTTTGGGGTTCACTACAGACAAATTAGATTAGGCTTTGATTACCTTAAAAATACTCTCAGGCTCCAGTTTCCTAATTTACAAGCAAATGCAGCTCGGATTCAGCGGGAGAGACGGGAAAGAGAGATGAGGACAAAAGAGATTTTACGAAACAAGTTTGAAATGCTGCGGCAAAATCTTTCTTCGATAAAGGAAGAAATACAGTCGACAATAGATGAGATTGGAGAGTGTTTAGACATCATTCGTGCCAAGGAAGAAATTATGCTGCTTGATCCCTTGGATGATGAAGATTTTGAGGAGTTCCATTCTTCTGAATTGAGGCAGATTCGCCTTGATTCATTGAAAGAAGGGGAAAAGGTTCACGAGGATGAAGATAATAAAGTAGTTTTTGATGCACTGAGGGAGTTGTACAAGCTTCTAGTGACAAAGCATTTGGTTTTGGTCCAAGAATGGATTTCTGTTCTTATTAGGGTGGAAGTGTCAGACAATAGGTCTAGAGATAAAATGCTGAAGGAGTTCATTGATATTCAAAATCGCCTCCAATTGGTGAAGAAGAAATGTGAAGACTCTGGCTGTGGTCTTATAAACAATGTGAAACCTCTCATAGAAGATGAATTAGAGGAAGATTTTTGGGAAGAGGGTAAGATTGGGTCTAGTGAGAGTGGGAGTTCGAATGCATCTAGTAAGCACAATAGTAATCTGTCCATGGTATTGGCCTCCAGTGAGGTCATAGGTAAGGCTTCTGAAGTCCCCAAACAGAAGTCTGATGGGAATGATTCTCTGGATAATGAAGGTAGTAAAATTGATTCAACATTGCTCAGAAGTAAGCTTCTGGCAGAAGCTCCAGTGATTGTATGTGGTTCTTTCTCAGATAATTTGAAAAGGGATGTTTTGGTTAATCAAAGGGGCATGGAGTTTGACAATCACTGGGGTAGGGTAGACTATGATGCAGTTATTCCAGCGGAGAAGATAGCAGAATTGAACCTTAGGGCAACTCTTTACAAAGAAGAGCAAGTAGAAATCCAACCATGCCGTGCTCCTTTGAGGAAAGGAGGCCTTTGTCAGAGAAGGGATTTAGAAGTCTGCCCATTTCATGGACCCATCATTCCCCGAGATGACGAAGGAAATCCTATCAATCAGAGCACATCATCGATAGAAAAGAGCTCTTTAACGGATGAGACTTTAACAGATTTGGGGTCTGATTTAGTGGAGCAATTAGCAAAACACGCTATAAAGAATGTAAGGGAGAGAGATAAAGAGGAAGCTAGGAAGAGGAAAATTGATAAACAGTTGCTGAATCGAGCAAAACTTGCAAAAGTACGGGAACACAATGAAGCAGTTTTACGGGATGCTGCCTTGGCTTCAACTTCAAGGTCTGCAACTGCAGGAGACGAGGCAGAAGATACAAATGGGAGGAGATCGTCATCAAGAAACAAGAAGCAAACTCTAGCTTCCATGCTGCGAAAGAAAGTAACTCCAAGAGATAGGTTAACTCGCAGACTTCTGAATACCCGAGCAAGGGATGCAACAATAAGACGGCTGAGAATGGGTGAGGATGCAATTTACAGAGAGTCCTTTCCAAATCAGTGGTAAATGTTTTGTAGTAAGGCTCTGGGATTATGGCGTGCACTCAGCACTGTGTTGATGAATAGACAGTTTCATTTTTCATTTGTATAAAGGGGAACAAGAACCATTTCATGTTGATCTCTCAACAGATTGTGTGATTTTGAAGAGCATTGCTGTTATCCAAGAAGTTGGAAATCTTTTGGATGCTGTTAGGCGTCCCTAGATATAGAATGAATAAGGAGCTTGCTTGTTAGCAAATTTTGTAAAATATGCGGTTGCTAGTTATTCTTTAAATGTTGTCACAGGTCTCATTTATTGGACATAAATAAAGATTTCAATTGCGTGGTAAAACCACGGCTTTACTCTGATATGTGAACTTGGTTTAACTTGCTCGTAGTGTATGTCAGACTCAAATTGTGTACTAGATGGATGGTGTTAAGGGGTGGGCAATTTTGGATTCGGATTTCGGATAATTCATACAGGAAAAAAATCCATCTGATTTCAATCTGAACTTCAAATCCGATTTGATCCGGATTATTTTGGATCGGATGAATATTTTGAATTTGGGATTTTTTTTTACAATTTTCACAAAAATTCATTAAATTTATAATTAATGAAAACATAAAACACAAGTAAAACCACCAAAAAGCATGTGGGTGAGTAATGTAAACCCTACAATTGTTAGTTGCTCGTCTCAAAATTGTAATTGGTGGCGTGCACGAGTCGTCTAGAACTTCAATGGTGTGCAGCATGCAACTGGTTGGCTGGACGTTGACATCGATCAAGACACGGCTGGAATCGATGGCTTGGGTCTTCACGGCATCGTGGGTATGGAGGAGGTTAAATGTTGTGGCGACTGGACGTGGATCAAGATATGGTTGATTTTGTTTGGTTTGTGTAGTCGACGGTGTGGGTCACAGTAGTTTGTGCTGGTTTGTGGTTGCTGCTATGTTGGTTTAGGAAGAGATGGAATTAGAGATTTTGTGCTAGTTTAGGACGAGATGGAATTAGGGATTTTGTGTTTTTTTTTAAAAGAATGACACAAATCTTATCCAAATCTGATCCGATCCGAATCAAATCCAATCGAATGACACAAATCTTATCCGATCAGATTTGAGGCCAAATTCAAATCTGATCTAAATTTATACAAATCAAATTGGATTGAATCAAATCTATCCAAATCCAATCCAATGTCTAGCCCTAGATGGTGCATTGCCTTACAACATGTTGCCTAACCATATAACTAATTTGGGCAATTGGCAAGCACAACTGATATTTTCAAAGTAATGCAAACTTAGATAAGATAAAAGTGTGAGACTGTCTTAGAATAAGAAACTCTTATCTTTGATGCCTTTATGGTATGTTTATTAATTAGTAATCGAAATGAGAAATGAGAAACAAAATAAATTATTTATTTTAGTTGTAGGAATCAGAATCGGAACAGACTGTTACAAGTTACTAAACTGATTTTAGTTGATTATTGTAATTATTTTATAATAATAATAATAATAATAATAATAATAATAATAATAATAATAATAATAATATAAGGAATGATAAAATGAGAATTTTAAGATTTAAGTAGAGAAAATGTAATCACTTTAAGGAATGAGATTTATGTTCCCACCTCTTCCATGAGAATGGGAACTCTAGTACTCATTCTCAATTTTAGGTGAGAGCCACCACTTTCATCCCTATTCTACCTCTTATTTAAGTAAGTAAATATATCATTCATTCACATTCTCAATAAGTAAATATACCATTAGATGTATGTATTTTGAATAGTAAGAACCAGATCCTAATCCATGTTATAGAAGAAATTAAGGTAAAATGAGACACAAGGCTGCGATTATAATAACAAATGAGGTGTAAAAATAGGACAAAATGCCAACATGTTATTAGCTGACAAATGACATGAAGAAAAAAGAATTGGCAACTCTTAGCGTTGAAATC
>NW_006262339.1:48099384-48161414 GCF_000493195.1 Citrus x clementina
AATGCCAACAAAAAAATTTACAAAAAATTACAGCATAGTACACGTGTCTTCCTCTTCGTCATTTTTTTTCTTTTGGTTGGAAATGCATAGCCTTATCTACTGTATTTGCCCAAAATTTCTCACCCATAAACGAAAATTGAAGTTGAAATTCAAACTCTGAGTTAGCACCAGCATCAAACCTATTTTAACCCATCATCATTTGAGCTTCAAGACAATCATAGCTTAATAGACTCACCAATTTCTATTTTTCTAATTTTTTTTTCTGAATTTAAGTTTTTTTACCGCAAATAAACCCATACCAAATACTCAGGCACAAGCATGACCAACTATCAACAAACTCATTCTACATTTTTTTAGTAAAGGCAGCATAAATATACACTAAATGAACCCAAACAAGACTTGATTTTGATACTGACCTGTTATAATTGATTTCCCAAAAACATTTTGAAAGAAATAAAATATTATGCTTAAATTACCAAGCAAACAACTCAAACTAACTGAATAAGTTTTATAAATTTATACATCGCAGCTGTTGCTACTTTGAAAATTAATAAGATTTGAGAATTTTACACGTCATTTCTTAAAAATGTAAGTTTTTTTTGTTCGTAAAGATAAAATATTATTTTTTCTCAGTTAAAATAAATAAAATTGATTGACAGCAAGGAAGTTATATGTATTTTTTTTTAATTTTTTTTTACATTAAGTGAATTAATAGTCCTTTTTCCTAATATAAAACAACTAGAATCTGTTATCCTCTATTTGTTCGAGCAATCCAGAGATAGGTTCAGTTCTAATCAACCTCTTTTTGATTCGTTACTTACGGTACAACAAATGAATCCCAGCAGATGAATCAAAGTCGTTATTATAGAGTGTGACATTCCTTCTTAAGCAAGGTTATAAAAGTAGTAAAATAGATGGTAAGATTCTTATGCACTAATAGCTTACATTGAAGTAACGTCGAACTCAAGTTTTCTTTTATATATCATCATAAATCTTCCTTGTAATCTCGATGGCGATAAAATAAAGTAAAAGCCCCATCCCATATTCATATTCCACAAACCACAAACACATTATCTTTTTGATAGCAACACTGATGATGATTTTATACCTGGACAGATCATCACATTAATAACCATGTGTCTAACTACGCTAAGGTTTATTCTTTTGTACGAATAATTAACCTTTCTTATTTGGCATTTTGGGTAATTGGGTTGTGGCCTTAATTTTTTTTTTTAATTTTATTATACACAGTTATACATATGGAACATTGATCTTTTTAAGATTTGAGGAGTTTACTTAATTATTTGATAATTGAAACTAATTTTTGTAAGAGCTATCTTATGAAAATTCGAATATTTGCTCTCACCAAAGTAAGTGTAGAAATTTTCTAATTGAACTAAAAGTTTATTGGTGTGGCCTGGACTTGAATAGGGACTATATGCCCCGAATAATGGAAACATCGTACAGTAAAATTGTACGGAGAAAACTGTAGTATGAAACCACAAAATGCTGCCAAGAATTGAAATGGGCAATTGGCTGCCCGATTGAGTTAATGTAATAATTAGGGATGGCATAAGAATGCGCTCAGCCCAGAATAAATGGGAACAAACTACAAAGAAAATAAAAATTAAGAAAAAAAATCTTGTCCTTTCTTTAATAATGCCTCGTGTAGACTAATAATGTACACCACAGTGCCACACACATCCGAGAAACATCCTAATGTCTCTCCCTTTCGGTCCCATCCGCACCAATTAAAAAAAATAAAAAATTAAAGAAAAGGAAGGAAAAGGAAACAGTAACAGCTAACAACAACAACAACAACCAAGTGACCAACAGAAAGGATAGTTTAAATTAAAAAAGAGAAAAGAAAAAAAAATTATTACAGATATCCTTTTCATTATTCCACCTAATCACTTCTCAGTACATCAGAAACTTCGCTTATATTTTAAACTGAACCTCTTTTCCTGAAAACCGTTTGATGTTAATCAACTGACTCAAAACAATTTCAACGGT
This sequence comes from Citrus x clementina, assembly GCF_000493195.1. Lineage (NCBI taxonomy): Eukaryota > Viridiplantae > Streptophyta > Magnoliopsida > Sapindales > Rutaceae > Citrus > Citrus x clementina. Next base: position 48,101,398 of record NW_006262339.1, read on the forward strand.
GCTTCGCTTTCTCTTTCTTCGAAACGATGAAGAAGAAAGGCACCTCTCTTAAATTAAACTCTTTCCTATATGCAGATTCAAATTGATCTTGTATCCTTTGTCTTCAAATTCTTTGTTTATTCTTCAATACACCCCCCCCCCCCCCCCCCCCAAAAAAAAAAGACTCATCATTCACTCGCAATTTTACATGTAACAATCATACCCATCAAGCAAAATTGCCCTCTTTGTTCATAAATTCATCTTCGTCTGCGTTTTGTGCTTTCAACAGCCCCAATAGAATCATATCCTTGTACGAATTTGCCATAAACTTGGTGAATTTTGGTTCTCTTTCTGTTATATGAATGGAACTGCATAGCATTGAATGTGTGCCATCCTCAGATTTGACTGATGAGGATGAGATCCATCACCATCGCCCCCATCAGTTTCCTTCTATTTCAAAGCCTCACAATAACTGCAATAATAATAACACTAGTCTCGCTTCTGTTATTAATCCTGGCACCACCAGTGTCCATGAACTTCTTGAATGTCCAGTTTGTACTAATTCAATGTATCCTCCTATTCATCAGGTTTGTTCTTTTTCTGAAATTGGTTTGATGGGTTCCTTTACTTATTATTGTTTTTTTTTTCTCTTTCCGGATTTGTTATTATTTTCATGTTTTGTCTTTTTCCACCCTTTTTTGATGATACGGATGCATTTTTGGCGTTTCATAATTGGTATCTAGAATTAGGTAATTGTCGTTGACCTAGTTTTAGATTTTGGTGCTGAACCTGTTTTAGTAGTTAAACTATAAGAATTTGTCAGATAATTGTAGCTGGATTGCAGCTGGGGGATGCTAGTTTGGATTGTGTGTGTTTTGTTGCAGGAATTTTTGCAGTCATGAAGGTACATTTATTCTTGGAGGATATTAAGAATTATTGGTTGGTTCTAGCAAGATTTATGAATTAGGATTTTTCGATGCATGAAATTTGGGTTTTTTTTGGCTTAATTTATGAATATTTGGTCACTCAGTTTTTAGTCATTGGAAAACAAGGATCAAATCAAAGCCTTGTATGAGTGAAGCAGGCTCTAATTTAGTAATTTATAGTGATAATGTCCGAAGTGGTAGAGGACCAACTGTAACACATTGTGTAACTGCAAGAAATCTAAACGAGCTTTCTTCAAGTGAAGTTCCCTTCATTGGTGATGAAAACAGCATCCTAACAGCAACCATTAAGAATTGTGAAAATGGTTACTCTAATATTTTTCCTATGTTCTTTATTACCACTCAATATTAACCATGTAATTATTGGTCTGTTTCATTTTGCCATGAAAAGTTCCATATTTACCTTGTGGTTGTGGATTGGTCATTTTCCATCTGTGAGTAATTATTTCATTTTTGCCTATTTTTGGAAAATTTGCTTGTGGTTGTTTATGCATTTTCTTAACCTCTTGCATTGTCTTTATAGTTAGTAATCCTCTTTGGTCAATATGTTACAAGTTGGCTACTTGCTGATGGGATGCTTTTAAATTATTTTTACTTGGTATGAGAATGAGCAAAATTTCATATAAGTTTTGATATTTAAGAATTTTATCTTCACTTTTCAAATAAAAGTCTAAAGATTAGAGCTGATATTCCTTTTTCGCTGCAGTGCCACAATGGGCATACGCTCTGTTCAACCTGTAAAACAAGAGTACATAATCGGTGCCCCACTTGTAGGCAGGAGCTTGGTGATATAAGGTGTCTAGCATTAGAGAAGGTGGCTGAATCACTTGAACTACCCTGCAAATACATGTCGCTTGGATGCCCAGAGATCTTCCCTTATTACAGCAAACTTAAGCATGAGGCTATATGTAACTTCAGACCTTACAATTGTCCATATGCTGGATCAGAGTGCTCCATAGTTGGTGATATTCCCTTCCTTGTTGCTCATCTGAGGGATGATCACAAAGTAGATATGCATTCTGGGTGCACTTTCAACCATCGCTATGTCAAGTCTAATCCTCATGAAGTAGAAAATGCCACATGGATGTTAACTGTATGTACTCGTTTCTGTTATCTAAATTCCTTTAGACTGGGGACAGCATCATATATAATTTAGCATGGAACTATGAAATTGAATCCTTCTGGTTTTTGGTAAGCTCATGCTAAGACATGGAACTCTGGCATCGCGTAAATCATATGTGGTGGCCTAAAGTTTATTAATTAACCACAAATATGAACCTCAACATAAAATGCTGTGAGAGGATGATGGCATGGGTCAATGGTTAACCTTTGGTTTTATTATAACAACATTGTCACCAAAGGTCTTTCTTTCTTTTTCTCTTCTTTAACCTCTCTCTGTCGCACTTTATGTTTACTTTTGTTGTTACTAGTAACAGTTTACTAGTGTTCTGATGTTGTTGAAGTACATCTACAAATTTAGAATTGGAAATTATAGATGGTTGAGTAAATTATCAGCAGTTATTGGATTTTTCCTGCATCTGGGCGGTTGATTGGTATGTGGTCTACATGAAGGTGGGATTTTATTAATCTCTTCGTAGACCATAGGAGTTGCTTACCACCTAACTCATGTAAAAGTTCACTTTTGTACAATACCCTGAACATATTATTCCTTCATCTCCCCATTCTTGCACACAATCGTGGTTCTCATGACTTCCAATTTTCAGAAATGCTGAATTGTTTCATTTTGATGATATTTCTTAGGTTTTCCACTGTTTTGGCCAGTACTTCTGCCTACATTTTGAAGCTTTCCAGCTGGGGATGGCTCCAGTGTACATGGCATTCCTCCGATTCATGGGTGATGAGACAGAAGCCAGGAATTACACCTACAGTCTAGAGGTTGGAGGAAATGGACGGAAGCTTACTTGGGAAGGCACCCCACGGAGCATCAGAGACAGTCACAAGAAGGTTAGAGACAGTCATGATGGTCTAATTATACAGCGTAATATGGCTCTTTTTTTCTCTGGAGGGGACCGGAAAGAGTTGAAGCTGCGAGTTACCGGACGGATATGGAAAGAACAGCAGAGCCCAGAAGGCGGCGCCTGCATACCCAACCTCTGTAGTTAGCGACCGTTGGATCTCATGCATGTCCAGGCCCACTTGCAGAATTTGTTGTAATATTATTAGCAGATGCAGAAATTACTGAGGATATCTGAAATATGTATGGATGCTGGAGGCTTAAAGCTGTTATAAATTGTGAATAAGCTTCCTTTTTCATTGCAGAAATTGGAGTTCTTCTGGCTATATGGCTTCATCAGTGTTGGATGCTGCAGTCATGATCCTAGGCTATCATTTTTCTGACTAAGACCAACTTTTCTTGATGAGAAATTGCTCTGCTGGTTTCCAGTCAAACGTAATATAAAATGTTGGCAGGATTCCAAGCTGATAGCTAGCTTTAGTTAGTTTGTTTCAATCTATGATCCAAATAAATTTAGGTATTTTTGGAAGTCAAGATGCTGGTGGAGCTTTGAAGTCAAGTGCTGCCCTGGTTTTGACATTCGAATACAATCCCTTCAGTTTTGCGAGGTTGAACCAAACAGATTACCTGACAACATGAAGGGATTCAAATCATGGCTGAGCAAAAGACCTAGGTGGATGTTGAGTTCAATCTAAGTTTGTCACCTCAGTTTTTTGTGCATGGGCGAAGATTTCAGTTTTGAGTGTCAAATGCATTTCAATTTAGTTTAGAGCGAGGAAAATGATTTCCGTTGTTGAGAATACGAAGAGAGAAATGAAAAACATCAATATATGAGATTTACACACTTTTTATTCTCGGTACAATAATTATTTATCGGCATGTTATAAAATTTTCATAGTAGTAACTAAATTAACCGGGATCTAGCTCATGCGATGGAAAAAATGGATGTAGTTGTGAACTCTAATAAAATTTTCCCTCAAGAGATTAAAAGGGGAGGAGGAAAAAAAAAAGAAAAAAAAGCCCACTTTATCAGTTTACATCATGCTTTGTACTTGCTCAGTTGCTTGGTACTGACTACGGGAACGACGTCGTTTTACTTATCATTTCCAAATTATACGTCATTGATAAAACCCCACTAAAAACTCTCAAGTCTTCATCATCCATGGAGTTCCTCAATCCTCCAACGTTATCAACTGTCTCTCCCTTCACTCCCAAATTTTCTGCCAGAACCTGCAACAGCAAAAACTCATACATATTCCGAATACCAACTTCCAAATTTCTTAAAACACGCCCATTTCCAAGCTATTTATTCTTCTCTAACACCAGGAGTACGCAAATTTCCGCTCATTTTGGACGACCGACCCACCGCCGCAACTCGCTCAGAGAAAAGCTCGTTAATGATCAACAGGTGCATCCAAAAAATCCCATTTCTTTGAACCCAAGTTCTAGTGAGAATTTAAATTATGATAGTGTAAGAGAGAGTGATCTTAATTATGGGTTTGTTAATGATAGTGTTGTTGAGACAAGTAGTAGCGTTGAGGAATCAAAGTTGAAACCCTTAGGTAAATCTGTTTTGTCGAGTAAATTAGAGAACTGGACTGATCAATACAAGAAGGATGTTGATTACTGGGGTATTGGGTCAGGTCCTATTTTTACAGTTTTTCAAGATTCAGAAGGGACTGTGAAGAAAGTTTTGGTTGATGAAAATGAAATTTTGAAAAGAACCCTAGTCAAGAGACATGAATTTGAGGACTTGAGTAAAATCAATTCTAGAATTCTGTATGCTAAGAGTTTGGCCAGGGAGATGGAGAGTGGGGAAAATGTGATTCCGAGGAATAGTTCAGTGGCTAAGTTTGTGGTTTCAGGCGAGGAGTCTGGTTTTGTTGACATTGTTCGTGGTGTTATTCCTGGCCCTGAGTTTGTTCCGAAACTCTCTACACTTGGAAGGGTAGTGTTGTGTGGTTTGGTTGTATTTTGGGTGGGTAGGAAATTATTCTCTTTTAAAAAAAAGAGGGGGCATTACACTGAATTGGAGAAGGAAATGATGAGGAGGAAGATAAATTCAAGAAAGGAGAAGGAGATGTTGGAGAAGGGAAGTGTGCAAGTTGTTCAAGGAAATACAGAACCAGAAGGTGTAACATTTGAAAAGCCTAAGATAAATGAGGAAGAACTTATGAAGAATATTATGGAAGCAAATGGTTCCGAGGATAGGTTAGCACTGGAGAATTCTTCTTGTTCACAAACAAGGGGATCCAAGGGTTTTGATGATAAAATCCTGGAAATTAGAGAAATGGCCAGGAGAGCCCGTGCAGTTGAGGCTGAAGAGCTATCCCAGGCTGATGTCGTTGAAGAAGAATGGGTGGCTGTGGATGATGAATTATCTGATGAGATTGAAGAGGTCAAACAGAAAAATGAAGAATATGCGAGTGTTTTGAGTAATCTTTCAACTGGAGGTCTAGAACAAGGAAGTGACACTGATGTAACCGTAGTGACAACATTTTTGGATGAAGCAAAAAGTTTAAATACTGAATCTTCCAACAAGGTACCTTCTTCTAAGAAAGAGATCGTGCAAGCTTCCGGTGCGTCTAGTTTGGAAGTTTCAAGAGAATGGCCAAAAACCAACCTGGATAATGGGAGTACTTTAGGCTTAGCTGTCCAGTCTTCTGGTACTCTTCGAAGTGAATCATGTATGGCAGAGACTAATTATGAAAAAAGAAAACCAAAGGTGATAAGGTCAGTGAAAGAAGCTAGGGAGTTTCTTTCTAATATTCGTAACAAACCAGAATTTCATCAACCCCTAGTTAAAACTTTTTCAGAAAGTGGCAATGTTTTAACACAACCAAATGATATAGATTGTGACAGAAATACAAGCCAGATATTGGATGTGGACAATGTTGGATCTACCACTTCTGGTGGAGCATCAGACTCTAAGCCTGCTCCAGATGCTAGTGAAGATTCAACTTGGAAGAATATGGAGCATGTTCCTATGAAGAAACATGATCCTGAATATGCTGATGAAGTGAATGGAGGGGTGGATGATCAAAAGTCCCCAATTTCCTTTGATCATGAATTTATTAGTGGGAGTACAAAGACAGGACCATCTTTGAAGATGGAAAACTGGGTAGAAAAGAATTTTCATGAAATTGAACCCATGGTTAAAAAGATAGGAGTTGGCTTCAGAGATAATTTCATGGCGGCAAGGGAGAAAGTAAATCAACATTTAGATACATGTGATGATATTGCGCAGCTTATCTCTGGAGAAGATGATCGTGAATTCGAGTGGATGAAAGATGATAGGCTTAGAGAAATTGTTTTTCAAGTCCGTGATAATGAGTTGTCAGGGCGTGATCCATTTCATTTGATGGACGCTGAAGATAAACTTTCATTCTTCAAGGGCCTTGAGAAGAAAGTTGAGAAAGAGAATGAGAAATTATTACAGTTGCATGAATATCTCCATTCAAACATTGAAAATCTTGATTATGGAGCAGGTAGGTCTTTATATCATAACTATAGCAAATGGTCTCTTCTGTTTTCTTTTTCTTTTTGGAAATTTACTCAGATAAATTTGATTTTTTAGCAGTGCCGCACAGCGATTTTCATGCTTGTTTATCCTAGCATGAGCTATTGAAAACTGATAATTAGACTGGTTCAAAATGGACTGTTATCTGTCACCTGGTTAACTGCATAATGAATATATGCATCGGACAGAATTTCATATGTTTTACAACACAGATACTAATAGTGCTTTGCTTTTTCTGTAGATGGTATCAGCATCTATGATCCACCAGAGAAAATCATACCACGGTGGAAAGGGCCCCCTTTAGAAAAAAATCCTGAATTCCTCGATGACTTCCTAAAGCAGCGGAAGGCACTTTTTGTTGGAAACACTGGTTCTTCATATCCTGTGAAGAAAGATGAGGAGAACTTTCTTCAAAATCCAACAGAGTCCCCAACCCTTGAGAAAGATGCTACTTCCTTGGCAAGGAAAAAGGAAATACAAGATAATGATCCGAATCATTCCAAGACAGTTATAGACGGCAGTGATGGTTCTGTTAAGCCTGGTAAAAAGTATGGGAAGGAGTTTTGGCAGTACACAAAGAAATGGTCTCGTGGATTTTTGGAATCTTATAATGCCGAAACAGACCCAGAAGTTAAATCCGTCATGAAAGATATAGGAAAGGATTTGGATCGATGGATCACGGAAGAAGAAATACAGGAATCAGCTGATCTGATGACTAACCTACATGAGAGGAATAAGAGATTCATGGAAAAGAAGATCAACAAGCTCAAAAGAGAAATGGAATTGTTTGGGCCCCAAGCTGTTGTCAGCAAATACCGTGAATATGCAGAAGAGGAAGAAGAAGATTACCTATGGTGGTTAGATCTCCCTCATGTGCTAGTAAGTATGCAAGTATGCATGCTGTATTGACAATGATGCATAAAACACCCCTGGTTTCTGATGCTTGTTTTACTACTTAAAAATATAATTTCTGAAAATATTATGCTACATGTTAGTGCATTCTTAATAATATTGGTTTAAGAAAAAATTGATGGTCTTATATGATTACTAATATAAAATCTCATCATCTTATTTCATGAATTTCAGTCAGTGGAAAACATGTTCTCCTGTACAAGAATGCAACTTTTTGCCATGTCAACTGCTAAAACAGACAGATCAATAAATAAATTGCCCTTTTCTTGTTTATATTCCAGTGCATCGAATTATACACAGTTGACAAAGGAGAACAAAGAGTAGGATTCTATTCATTGGAGATGGCTACAGATCTTGAATTGGAACCAAAACCACATCATGTGATTGCTTTTGAGGATGCCAGTGATTGCAAAAATCTTTGTTACATCATCCAGGCTCATTTGGAAATGCTTGGAACTGGTCAGGCCTTTGTTGTTCCAAGACCTCCTAAGGTAAGATTTTATTATTTTTGGCTTTTTGCTAAATTTAAGTTACTTGGTAATTTATTAAGTTAAACAGAGGGGAAGTTCCATTAGGGGACTGGCGCTGACAAGGCCAGTAAGGAACTGGTCAGGCCTTCAGATTTTGCATGACTCAGTTTACAATTTTTCTTATTGTTGAATGTTGACTGCTGGTCTGCTATACTTTTTCGTTCCATTTTTGTTTTCTCAGTTACTCTTTACTTATCATTCCTTGGGGTGCAAAAGCTCATTATTTCTGATAACTCTCATTTATTGCTACTAGGATGCTTTTCGGGAAGCCAAAGCAAGTGGCTTCAGTGTGACCGTCATCAGGCGAGCAGAGCTGCAGCTCAATGTGGACCAAACACTGGAAGAAGTGGAGGAACAAATCACACAGATTGGGAGTAAAATATACCATGATGCAATTATGGAGGAACGATCTGTGGATATAAGCTCTATAATGAAGGGTGTACTAGGTGGCGGCGGCAAACCCACAAGGAGGTAATTTTGTTTAACTTTTGCAGACATTTTCTAAAAAAAATTGGCCTCAAAGATGAGAAAATCATAGTTTGGCTACATAATAGTAAAGGGCATTAGCAGAAAGAATATGGATGAGAAATTGTGTTCATGTTATGTATTACTGAGTAAACACCTTGGCTGTTCTCTCTCCAGGAGAAGGGCAAAGCGAAAGCTGAAAAGGCCGGGCATGAAATGAAGGTGAGGCAGGCCTGCTTCCCTCACTGGGTGAAGCTGATGAAGTGACAACAATTGACAATATAAGAAGTCAAAACAGCCTTGTGGCCTTCAAAGATGGAAATGGTCCTCCTCAACATTCTTATCTGTTGATCTGGCAAATTGCCCCTGAAGACACTGTAGCAACAAGTGGAGAGCAATTCTTCTTGATACATACTACCGACCTGCCATGTTCTATTCGACTCAAAATGCTGTCTGTTATGATATTTTTCTTTTGCTCCAGAGAAGGTTTTTGGGCGGAGGTAGCTCTAGTGCTCCTGCTAACTGCTGCATCCAAAATTATTTGTACAGCAGGCACTTGGTTGGGTTCTCTTCTGCTATTTGCCAGTGCACTCTACTTACACCTTAGAACCAATCAGAAGAACAGGTCAAGGCTTTATGTCATGCTCAAAGGTGGTCTAGCTCAGGCCGGTGCCTGGCTTCTGCTTAAGCTCTGCGCTGTCCACAATTGTTTCTTCTGATCCGTGAGTACCAGATTATATTTTTACAGTGTATTTGTAAATAATGTGTCCGGCGAAGCGTGTCGTGGCAATTTCTGTGTCACCCAAATAGAAACACGTTATTAAATTTAGAGTAGTTATCATTATTAAATGCTCGCGTATTTGAGTATGATATAATGGAATTGAATTTCTGCTTCTTCTAGAGACCCTCTCTTCTTGGATTATTAATAACGTGAATCAAGATTTTCAGACCCTCCTTTTCTGTGGGCAAAATCTAACCTCAGATTGGAGATGGTAAATTTTCTTAGCAGAGCAAAAATCACAATACGGATGGAAAATTTGCGTGTTATTATGGATCTTGGTGCAAAAAACATCTGAGCTGACCCCTTCTGCTTATGCATAAGGTTTTCTCCGTATCTCTTCGTTTTTCCATCTGAATTGAAAGGGAATGAAATGATTTCACCTCTGCTGCCGAATATTGGAGACAAAAACAATGTCAGAAGATGCCGCGCTTCCAACTAAGAAATCAAATTATTTGTACATGCAGTAAGATACAAAAACTTGTTAAGCACATTGTTCATACTGTTTATATTTGATTTGAATTACTTTTAAGCATCACAGTAGGGTACCAAGAAATATGATTCCAGTTATGGAAACAAAAAAATTCTACCATTTTTTACTACAGTTTCAGGTCATTTATACTCAATAGGATACAATATAACTCAGCAGGGCATACAAAAGAGCAAAAGCAATTTGACCATGACATAAAAAATCTTGCAAAATATTGCCTGCTTGTTAGGTTGCAACTGAGCAACTCTGACAGCAGAAACAAGCCACTAGAATACCTAGCATAGCTCCAGCAAAGACCTGGGATGGGGTGTGGCCAAGAAGTTCCTTAAGTTTTCTTTGACTGATGGGATGACCCTGAAACAAGTCCTCAACAATCATATTAAGAACCTGCAACAAGATAGTAAAAGGAAATGATTCAGAAGACATTTCAAACGTGTAGATTACTAGACACAAGTATCTAAAGAAAAATTCCATGCAGGCAAGGAAAAGAAACTATTGAGTAAAAACCAACAAAATTAAAACCAAAACCAACAGCTTTTCCGAGCCAATTTAGCTTGAATATGGCAGCTATGATCTCCTTGGAAGACTTTAGGGAACAAAAAGTTTTAATTTATTGCCCACAATGCAAACATAGCAAGGAACTGGTCAGCTAATATGTTTGATCTCTTGTCAGCACAGTCAGTTTCCTTTTTATTTTGCAGAAAGTGTTCTAAGATTATTTGATATGATTACTTTTAGCTCATCAGAGTATGCTCAAATCCACTCCAGAATAGCTTTTAAGAGATTACTGTGCTTTTAAGATATTTCCCATATAGAGCAAGCTTACAGCTATATGGTTCTGCCCACATTTTTGTGCCATGTACCTTTCTTCCCCACCTTTTTTATTTTGGGTTATAATTTTTTAACCTTACCTATGGGTACTCCTCCAAAAAAAAAATAAAAAATAAAAAATCCTTACCTTTGGTTACTTGTAATTGCATTATTGTTCATAAATCGCATTACGAACTTAGGATTGTGAAACATGAGTAATTTGATTAGTAGTGAATACATTGTTTCAGCTTATATAATTTAGACTACGGGGGAATCATCAAAAGCTGTCACTAGAGCTAAAACTTGAATGGCAACACAGGATCCTAAAGTTTGAAGTGTTATGCAGCCCAAGGTTGAAAGGATGAAAAAAAACACAGCCATTGAATGAAGCAGATGTAGCAAATAGATTATAGCAAGTCAGGGTCAGCAATGGTTCATCTCATGGTTTAATAAGAGCAATAGCCTAAGGATCATCTCATCTCAAATTTAGAAGGTACAATGGCAGAGCTTCTGGCATACTTGGCATTGCAACAGCTCTGGCAACAATGTTGGTGACCTGTTTTAACGAACAGAAAGAAGCATAATGATTTTAACCTTTAATTACTAAACAAGTTCTATACTATTACCAACACGAATGCAACAATACAAAGACAAACTGTTTACAGATTCATACCTCTAGCGGTCCACATATGAATAAAGAACTCAACCATTTCAAGAACAATTTTTCAGTCACCAATAGAGAACATAGGATAGCCAACGCAAGCATTAAACCAAAAACAACAGAGAGAGAGAAAAATTCATGTTCTCACCTCAGCTTGCATCCCAGCATGGCGTCTAACACCAATAGCATCATACATAACAATCAAACTAAACCCCAAACAAACAGGAAATAACGAGTCTGCCACTCCATGACAAAGCGCCACTGACGTAGTCAAAGCTGTACAAAGAGCCGAATGCGAAGACGGCATTCCTCCAGAAGCAAACAACAACCTCAAATCCCATTTTCTCTCCACAAAGAAATTCAAAAACACTTTTGTCGATTGCGCTATCATCCACGCAAACAAACCAGACACAAACGTGGGGTTCGCCGCCAATGTCGCGACGAAAGGACTGATTTTGACTTTAGCGGTTGACGTCACGCTTAATAAAGCCGCCCCAAACGCTCCGGTTTGTAAGTAGTCGTTGCTGTTTTGGTCTATGACATTGATGTTCTCTAACTGACTGCTATGAGCTTGTAAACGTGAAGCCCATTTCTTAGTTTGCGAAGAGGCCAAGCCTTTGATGGACTGCAAGATTGGGAACAAAACACAAAAAGGGTTTACAGGGAAATTCCTTTTATGATTATGATTATCAGTATCGTTGTTATTGTTATATTCTGGCTGGGGGTTTTGGGGATTTGAAGGTGTACCTTTGACGCAAAAGGCGATGACGGAAGAGGCTCTGAGTTTGTTAAAATGAGTGAATTTGAAGAAAGACAAGCGAGTTGGCGGCAGAGGTTTGGTTTTGCCGAAACGGAGAGAGTTCGAAGTTGGTTTTATTGTAAGAGCGTCCATGGAAGTCGGGAGATAATGTTTTTGCGTCTTAAAAGTTCAGATTGCATTTCAAGGAGAGAATTGGGAAGGTCGTGTACTTGTGTGTGAAGAAAAGAAACTGGCCTGGATTGTTGGAGAAGAGAGCATTTGCCGAATGGTGACTGAGATCACTATTATATCTTTAGAAGTGTTTATATGAGGTTACTTACTACCGCCACTAGATCATGCCAACATGATGTGGTGGATAAAGAGCCCTGGATGACCTTGTTATAACGAGGATGCCACTCAGGGCACATGTTTTTTTCTAAAGGAATATGCTTGATAAGCGGCTTTTAAGTTTTGAAATTAAATGGAAAAGGGCCTGGACTAGATAGAATCAGTGGACCGTATAAGATCCATTTAAATTGTGGATCGCTTTCCTATTCTTAACGCGGCTTTTGCGGTCCTCGTAGGCTTTATACAAAATTCTAATGACGTGTGAACCTTGAATTACAAAAAACAAAAATATTCTTTTATTTATTTATTTTTGTTAGTATTGTTTATATTTACATCTTACCAGCTACCACTTAAAAAAAAAATAAAAAAAAATCATATCATATGTTTAATTCCCTCCAAACATGAGGGGTACATTCAGTCAATTAAATGAAATTGAAATTGAAAGAAAAAGCTGGTTGTTACCGTTAGAAAATTTCCGCGGTCTCCGCCTCTCACGTCGAACTGTTCTATTTCCCCGGTTCGTTCACCGATCCAAAATCAACATGGCCAATCCCTCCTCCCTCCCTTTCTTTCTCTTTCCAAAGCCAAAATTTCAAATCAATACATCCGATAAACAACCCCCCGAGTCGACTCACTATCCGAGTCACACACCACCACCACCAATCAACTCAGCGATCAGAATCAGTCCACACTCATGGATAATTTGATCACATTAGTGAATAAGATTCAAAGAGCGTGTACGGCCCTAGGCGATCACGGCGAAGAAAGCGCGTTGCCCACTCTCTGGGACTCCTTACCTTCCATCGCCGTTGTCGGTGGCCAGGTAATGCCGACGGCTTGTTTTCTTGATTTTGTGTTACCATCACATCAATTTTTTCGACAGAAATCGCAAGTTTCGAGCTATATTGGGCGACTTTTTGTTTGATCTGAAACAATGCTTAACTTGTTATTGGATTGCATTTTCCGTGCCTAACGCCTTCTTTTCTGGCGCTTCAATTCGCTTTGCATTCTGTTGCACTGGCATTAGTTGCAGAAGATCTTGTCTTGTTCTCTATTATATTTCATTTTCATAATTTTGATTTGCTATCAATTATCGATCTTTGTTCTCTTTTCTCTGCAAATATTTTGGGATTTTGTTAATAACCGATGTTGACAAATAAGTACACTCTATGTACAAATTTAAATGTTTGCTTAAACGATACAAGAGATAATGGCTAATTGTAGGGTAGTTCATTTACTGTGAATGCATTCTATGATAATTTCTAGTACCCGATCCTTCTTGAGGAAGAATTTAATAACCAATGTTGACAGATAAGCACACTGCATATGCAAATTTAAATGTTTGCTTAAATTAGTTCATATATTATTCTTGACTATTCTTTGTTATACAATAGTTAATGGCTAATTTGTAGGGTAGTTGGTTGTAGCACAAAAGGATACTTTGAACTTGTGTAGCTGGATGTATGATGCTAACTAATATATAGCTTCTTCTCACAAAAAGAAATAAATAGATCAATAAACTAATATATAAGTTCATCTACTATGAATGCATTCTATGATAAATGCTATTATCTCATCCTTCTTGAGGAAGGATCTAATGAATCTTCATAATTCTTTTATGATTTATAGAGCTCTGGAAAGTCTTCAGTGTTGGAAAGTGTTGTTGGAAAAGACTTTTTGCCTCGTGGATCAGGTAATTTAAATTGTTACCTCTTTTCATTGTGCTGTGTATATGCAGATGATATTCATAATTTGTTTGGCAGCATCTAAAATGGAAACACCTCATGTGCAGGGATTGTTACTCGGAGACCTCTAGTCTTGCAGCTTCATAAGATTCAAGAAGGAAAAGAATATGCAGAGTTTATGCATCTTCCAAGAAAGAGGTTCAATGACTTCGGTATGTTCTTTTTTTTTTTTTTTGTAAGACAGAATAAAAGTGCCTTGTTTCATCATTTGTATTTGCTATTTGTGATTGTGAAACCCGTTCTTCCAATTCTTAAATGCAGTATCTATATTTTGGTTATTCCACCTTGGATGCTAATTTAATTGGTAGTTTGTATGTAGCTGCTGTGAGGAAAGAGATTTCTGATGAGACTGATCGAGAGACTGGTCGTTCGAAAGCAATCTCTACTGTTCCTATCCATTTAAGTATATTTTCTCCTAATGGTGAGTCAGGAAAGTTGTAGTACTGCTCATTATAAATTGTGTGGCTGCTATTAGTTTGTGGTTGGATGACTGAACTATTTATGGCTAGGTAATTTAATTTAATTCGTTGAAGAATAGTTCCCATTCTAGTGTTGGTCGGTCCAATTTGACTTGTCAAATACATATTGACATATGGTATATCAGGTGTATTAGATTAATAGAGGCTGCATAGAAACTGGCTCCTACAATCATTTCATTATTAGTTTTGATGTTCCTTACAATTGGTATGCATTTTTCAGTAAAATAGCTTTTTCTTAAAATTATTTTTACTATTATTATTTTTGCAGCTATCTGATACACATTTTACAACTGTTTCACTATGCAGTTGTGAACTTGACCCTGATTGATCTTCCTGGACTTACAAAAGTTGCTGTTGGTGGGTTATGTCCCTTAATTGTGTACTTTCTAGTTCTGTATTTAGTTTAGTATGAGAATTTCCTTAATTGTATATCCTCTAGTTCTGCATTTAGTTTAATACGAGAATTATTTATGAAACTGATGCTGATTGGTTTACAGACGGTCAACCTGAGAGCATCGTGCAAGACATCGAAAATATGGTTAGGTCCTATATTGAAAAGGTAATAATCATTAGAATTCTGAACTTTAAAGACCTCATGTAACCGTATAAAAAGTACTGTCTCATAGAATTTGTGAGACCTTTTGACCAAGTTTGGTGTTTCAAAAATATGCCAATTTTGGTATAGTTTCTAAGTTCAACGAGTTTGGAGTAATTTATATCATTTCATAAATCATGGAATTTTTATTTATTTCTATTAGTTTCTGTTCATCAGGGATGAATATATATATATATATATATATTCTTTTTCAAGTTAAGCTTTTATTAATTTACTTCTGCACTGTAATGCAGCCCAATTGTATTATTCTGGCAATTTCTCCTGCCAATCAGGACCTTGCAACATCAGATGCAATTAAGATCTCTCGTGAAGTTGATCCTAGAGGTAGGATTTATAAAAATTCTTATGGACCATAATATGCATTTCACCTGTTACTCAAGTGGTTGCTTGATGATTCACATCTATGTTGACAGCATAGGTTGGCTTCAGAAAATATTGCAGAAAGAAAAAACTAGGTAGTCAGAGAAATCAGTTAAAACATTAATGACATAGGTTGTAGGAGGAAACAGAAAACTGATGAATTTTCATTTCTAGGGGTCAACTGTGAAGAGAAACTGCCCTGTTGATGGGTTGGATTTGGTGGGCCTCATCTTGCTGTGATGAGTCTCCAGAGGCAGTTGTTTTGTTGTAATAAGACTGTCCTTCAGTTATTTTGCTAGTATATTTATTATCTTGATTGGTTGTATGCTTAGCTTTTATTCTCATCTCATGCTCTCTTTGTGCGTATCATTTGTTGACTTTGTATGGACTACAAATACTTGCCAACTAAGCAAAGAAAAAAGAAAAAGAAAAAAAATTATGGGACAACGTGGATTTTAGCTTTCGTAGCCTCTTAACCATTTTCAGTTGTTTGGTTATCAAACTTCAGGGGACAGGACATTTGGTGTTCTAACAAAGATTGATCTTATGGACAAAGGTACCGATGCAGTTGATGTAAGTTTGTCTTCTGTTGGACAAGGCTAAGTTATCTGATGATATTTTGTAAACTTATTCTGAAGTCTGTTCTTCTGCATCACATTATGAAGCCTGCTGCATAAATAGAATTTATAGGGCATTGTTCTGTTCAAATGCAATGATTTTTTTTAACATATAAAATTTGGTTTGTTGAGTATAGTTCACATCATTGGGTCAAAAAGCTGATTTTGTTATTTTTGTTTGACATTTTTGAAGCTAGCAAGTAATCCTTTTATGATTTATGGGGTTTTACGTACTAGTTAGTATTGCATTCAATTGTATTTGCTGTTTTGCTGATGATCTAATTTTGTTTCACAAATTTTAGGTGACAGGTTTTAATTAGGTCATGAATAAATATATTTTAATCTAAAGGTTTTTCGACTAGCAGAACTAGTAAAACTTTTGGGCAGAACTAGGAAAACTTTTGGGTGCAGATGCAAAGAGTAATACCAAAATTATGATGACTCAGAGGTACATCATATGTGTCTTTTTACATAATATATGGTGTATGATTTGTAACAACAAGCAGGATCGCTATTAAAATTCCTTGCTGTTGCTCGTTTTTTGAATGTGATGATATCAATTTTTTCAGCAAAAAAGAAAAAGCCAAACATTTTGAACCAGCGTAAAGTCTTTACTCTATTTTTCTTTTTGATGCCGTTTGGGAATCTAATGACTGACATGTGGTATTCAATTCATTATTATGCTTTCCTCCTAATATTTTGGATTTTAGATCCTTGAAGGAAAATCATATAAGCTACGGTATCCTTGGATTGGTGTTGTTAATCGCTCTCAAGCTGATATTAACAAAAGTGTTGATATGATCGCTGCTCGGCGTAGAGAGCATGAGTACTTTAAAAACAGCCCTGAGTATGGTCATCTCACTGACAGGATGGGTTCTGAGTATCTTGGAAAAGTGCTTTCTAAGGTATGAAGGATTTTCATATTTTACTTTATGCGATTATGTTCTGTTGTTTCTTACCCTTGGCTTTGAGGTTAGTTTGATGAACAGAAATGTCTAATATTGAACAATAATAATTTGATTAGTACATTTGCCAACAGAAAACTGGACAACCTGGAAATACTCGTTCTTGTGCATTTAGATTGACAATTTCTTAGGGGTGGGCAAAAAAACCGTAGTGTTAAAAAAACCGAACCGAACCGACGGTTTTTTCTAATTCGGTTCGGTTTTTATTTTTTAAAAAACCGAATATACCGTTTGTAAAAAAAACCGAAATGTCGGTTCGGTATTCGGTTCACTTAGCTGAACAGAAAAACCGAACCGAAAAACCGAATTATTTTTTTATTTTATTCAAATCAAACATGATTTTATTCAAATCAAACATGATTTTATTCAAATCAAACATGATTTTATTCAAATCAAACATGTGTTATTTCTCTTTATAACATTATGATTATGTTTATATAGATGGAGTATTGGAGTTTGGTTATGTATTTTGAAATTTTAATATTTCATATTTTGGGAGTATCTTATTAATAGTTAGTAAGATATTAGTGATAAAATGTGTTTTGAATACTTTGTATTTATTGTTAATATTTGTAATAAAATTAGGATAAATTAATTGTTGAAAAAAATTATTACCATTCATGAGGCCCAATGACCTAAAAAATTAAAAATTAAAAATAAGCTCAATAGGCCAAGAACCGAAAAAACCGAACCGAACCGAACCGATCCGAAAAGAACCGTTTGAGTTCGGTTTTTATTGAGTTCGGTTCTTATTCGGTTCTTTTTATAAAATAACCGATTTAAATCGGTTCTACTTAATTTCGAACCGAACCGAACCGAACCGTGCCCACCCCTACAATTTCTTCCCTTATTTTGTCAATTTCCCATTGGTGGTAGTCTGTATAAATTGAGTATTGTCGTTCTAGTGATCCGTTTCAACTCTTCACTAAACAAAACATGGTTAATTTTTCAGCATTTGGAAACTGTCATCAAGTCTCGTATCCCTGGTCTTCAGTCTCTGATAAGCAAAACTATTTCTGAATTAGAAGCAGAACTGACCCGTCTTGGGAAGCCAATTGCGAATGATGCTGGAGTAAGCATTTTGTTTTATTCTTTGCGTTTCATTTTTTGAGTTCCCTCTCTTCTCTCTAGACTTAGTTTAATACCTATCAATGTTTTTAGAGGATATTGGGCGCTTAGATATGAGATGATGATGTTTTGGATCATTTCTCTGCTCCACTATCTATTTTTCCTTATTTTTCATATCTTTGGAGGAAGCTTGCATAGTGAGATATTGTAATCTTCCCTTTTTTCCTCTATTGCAGGGAAAATTGTACACAGCAATGGAAATTTCCCGTGCTTTTGATCAAATATTCAAAGAACATCTTGATGGCGTGTATGTATTCTGATGTTGTGTTTTACCTTTATAAATTGTGTTTACTTATCTGGAGTGTAGATGCTAATCTTGTTGGTGTTTCTGATTTGATTTTCGGAATGATGATAACCAATGTTTTCAGCCGCCCTGGTGGTGATAAAATCTATGGTGTGTTTGACAATCAACTTCCTGCTGGTTTGAAGAGATTGCAATTTGACAAACATCTTTCAATGGACAATGTCAGAAAGTTAATTACTGAAGCTGATGGATATCAACCACATCTGATAGCTCCGGAACAAGGATATCGCCGTCTGATTGAATCTTGTTTAGTAACCATCAGAGGTCCTGCTGAGGCGGCTGTTGATGCAGTATGCATTCATTTTCATATCAGTCGTAATTTGACAATTGATGTCTTATGATTTATCTCTAAGCAATTGAGAAGGAATTTGGCTATTTAGGGATAAGTATGTGACGTATTCATTCCTAAATGATTTTTCCTTCAAAGGTGAACTTTTATCCTTAGAAAAATTTCACAAAGCCTGTGTTTCTTGTGTCAGAGTTGTCTTTTAAGCAATCATTCTGCTATCACATCAATCTGGGTTTTCTTGATGTAAAAAATTTGTACAATTTTCTCCATCTTAATTGGCTCATTTGATAATAGTAAGGAAAGTCACACTATTTGGAAAATGCTTTACAGAAAACCTTGTCAATTTTTTTGTAAGTACTTCGTCATTTATTTTTCCATGAATAGTATGAAATGTGGTTTGTGTTTATTGTGCACTTTTTCAGTACTTGCAACACTGTTGTCTTTCTGTTGCTTATTACTTCTGTTTTATTTGATTGATACCTGCTTTTGGAATGATTACAGATTCACGGTATACTGAAGGAGCTGGTTCAGAAGTCTATTAGTGAGACTGTGGCAAGTCCTTAACCATGCTAATCTAAGGAGTCCTGTTATCTTTGCATTTTTAAACTTTAATAATTCTAACAAACACAGTTTGATATGTTAATTAGGGGAAAAAAGAAACTAAGGCATAAAGGAGATATGCTGATTTATTATTATTTTGGAAATGATAAACTGTGTCGCTAGGGAGTTTTGAGTTTTGAACTAAGGTTATGTTTGGTATTAAGGTGCTATGACTTAAAGGTTGCAGTTGCTGTGGAAAAAAAATTGTAATTATGAAATAAATATTGATAGTGTGATGAATATGACTTAAATAATAAATTTGACAAAAATAATAAAAATATCATAGGTTTTTTATCATAAAAGTGTGGGATAAAATTAACTTAACTTTCAAAATACAACAGATAAAGTCTATCAAATATTGTAATGCTGTAACTTTTGAGCTACAGCTGCCAAATCATGACACCAAGCAGGGCGTAAATGGATATCACACAGACACTGTTACCTGAAATAGCTTTATTTTTCTTTGAAATATTTTTTTTCTATTAACAAGACATTCAACCACAGTCATCTTTTTGTTCCTTTTGTTTACTTTTTTTCAATAAAGCTAGCTAAAGGTATATCTATTCATTCTGCATATAGGAATTAAAGCAATACCCTACTTTGAGAGTGGAAGTAGGAAATGCAGCTATTCAGTCATTGGAAAGGATGAGGGATGAAAGCAGGCGAGCAACTCTACAGCTAGTTGACATGGAGTGTTGTTACTTGACTGTTGAGTTTTTCCGGAAGCTTCCTCAAGATGCTGAGAAGGGTGGCAATCCAACACATTCAATATTTGATAGATATAGTGACACATATCTCCGACGAATTGGTAAGTAGTAAAAAATGCCTGTAAGAATGGTGAGTTTGAGTTGAATGAATCTTTATTCTGAAAAAAAAAGTTTGGCAAAAACCCCTATCTATTAAATGAATCCCTCTAGTAGCTGTGATCCTATGGCCTCCGCCACTGTTAGTTAGTGTTATCTTGATGAGTTTTTTAAGGTTATTTTGTCTGCTGAACAGGTCAGGTCTACTTAGACTGAGATTTTACTTGCATGGTTTTCAGTTTATCTTACTGTTAAGAATTTGACCAATGCATGAAAATTTGGGGGGTTTTCCTATTCTGAAACACCTATCTATTCAAGAGACTGCATCACATTAGAGCTTGGCCACAGCATTTTACTTGGTTTGTGTGGTTCTGGTGGGTTACTTGCACTGGGAGTGATTGCGCGTTTTCTCACTTCCTAATTTGCGTTGGGCTAATATGGTTTCATTTTGGTATTGTTTCTCTGGAAACAAACAGGGAGCACTGTCCTGTCCTATGTCAACATGGTTTGTGCAAGTTTGAGACACTCTATTCCGAAATCAGTTGTATATTGTCAAGTACGTGAGGCCAAACGGAGTTTACTAGATTACTTTTTTGCTGAGCTGGGCAAAAAGGAGGTGGGTAATCTATGCTAGACACGTCACGCAGTCGCACACAGCTGCTTCCCCTTGTTTCACTTTCCTTCTTTCTTTCAAAGTAGAAAAAAAAAAGTCTGAATTCTAAAAGTCTCTCCTCTATAATTTTTATTGCAGATTAAACAGTTGTCTTCTTTATTGGATGAGGATCCAGCAGTCATGCAGCGCCGAACCAATCTTGCAAAAAGACTGGAGTTATACAGAAGTGCCCAGTCAGAGATTGAGATGGTTGCTTGGGATAAGTAGAGGGAGCATTTTTTTTCTTTTATCCCTAGAGATTTAAGACATCTTTTGCCTCTTACAAATGAGTACTGAATTCTACAGATAGACTCTGAGGACTGAGGGAAGGTTGCATTATTTCTTCGCTATAGCTGCCTTGGCTGGTATATATGTGGTTAATTGTATCAGAGCAGAGACGGTAGTTTCCCTCGTAAACGCCAATTCCGGATATTAACGGAGAGCTTTTCGCAAATTATAAGTTGTGGTTATACAAGGCCATAAGCAACAATGACGAGGGCTGGTTTTGTAATGCATTGCCTTATTATTTATTATTATTATTTTTTTCTAAACTTGGACGGAAATAGTCGAATAACTAAAACAAAATTGTGTTTCAGTTCTCCGCAGATATCTTGCATATAAAGCACGTATCAAGAATATCCCATCAAAGCCGATCAAATCCTTTTAACAATCAGATTACAAGTACTATTACTTATAAGTCTAAATGAGTGATAACCATAGAAATTAAGATGTAACAAAGTACTATTAACATGTAACAAAGTACTCATCTATTGGAGCACCGAATGTGAACGGTGAAAAAGATAAAGGAATTTTACGGAGTTGCGTTATTTTCTCCGGAATTATGCTTGACCACTCTCAATTCAAAAAGAAAAGCTACATCAATCTGTTGGCGAGCCCACGCTCAAAGTGCGACATGCACGTACGCCGTTAATCGCGTTACTGGCTACCTGCTAAGCGGACGGTTTTCGGGAAATTGAAATTTTTAAACCGCGTATACAGTTTTATTTTAATATATTCAGTAGGGCACAATGAACATATATGGGGGTGTAGCTCATATGGTAGAGCGCTCGCTTCGCATGCGAGAGGCACGGGGTTCGATTCCCCGCACCTCCATTGTTTTGTATATTTGAAATAGATATTTCAAATATCTAATGCTTTTAAGTTTACAAGATGGGTTATTTTTTAGCTTTATATTTGAAAGTAGGTCTTCCGATCATCTAATGTTTTTAAGTTACACAAAATGTATTACTTCACTTTTCTATTAATATTATAAAAGGACCTAACATAATAAAAATTATTTATTGGTTGTTATTTTGGATTTGATGAGAACAAATTAAATATCCATCGAATACTTAATGTTTCGTACTTTATCACAAATATATATATATCACAGGAATACCAGTTACAGTTTCTATTATCCAAAGGGGAATCCTTCCAGTAGTATCGGCCATTTATCCCGCTTCCTAGAAATATGGACAAACGGAAGTTTTAACTCCTAAAGAAGCACTTCATTTAATCAATTCTATTGGTAACTTGTACAGTTACCACTCTTCAGCTCTACCCATGAATTTTCTAGTAATAGGTCTTTCATAACAAGCTTATAGTTTCATGTTCTATTTCACTCCCTTATGGGGGTTCTTTTCACCCTTCCCTCACGGTACTACTTCGCTATCGGTCACCCAGGAGTATTTAGCCTTGCAAGGTGGTCCTACTGGATGTAGCCTTTCCCCCCGGCAAGATGCCTAATATTTACAATGCTCTGGTAGTTAAGGGTCGCAATACTGTCGATCAACCAATTAATGTGACTTGCGAGGAAAATGGCATCGTGATTTTTGGATCGGATCTCGATGAAAAAATACATCAATGAAAAGTTAGTTCGATAAGTCGATAAGTTTAGTGAATTTCTTTATATATGTGTGTGTGTGTGATAAAGTACGAAACATTAAGTATTCGATGGATATTTAGTTTGTTCGCATCAAATCCAAAATAACAACTAATAAATAATCTTTATTATGTTAAGTCCTTTTATAATGTTAATAGAAAAGTGAAGAAGTAATATATTTTGTGTAACTATATATATATATATATATATATATAGTTTTCCATATGAAAGTTTGCAAAATGTATTGCTTTTCTATTTTTCCATTAACATGATTAGAGGATTTAACAAAAATATTGATAAATTGACTTTTTTCCCCCTAAAAAAAAGTTATTTATTATCTTGGTTTTGATGGAAATAAACTGTAAAGTCTAAGTTCCCCGTAGCTGGTTTTATATTGATATTTTTTATTAACAAGAACAAATTATAATATTGAAAGTTTCCCATAACTAGCTTTATTTTTATTTTGAATGTATTCTGAATAAATATATATAACCATTTTTGTTGATGATTTATTATTGTTGTTGAAAATATGTTATTCAAGATGGATTACATGTGTAGGGTTCTTAACTTATGTTATAATATGTTTATTTTCGTGATTTCATATCTTTAAATTAACAAGTTTTATGAGTTTATAGTACTAATTTATAGTTGTTATTGGTTGCAACAACAATAAAATAAATATTCACGAAGATAATAAATAATTAGGATTAAATCATCTTTACATTCAAGGTAAAATAGTCATTTTATGAGGGTGCTAACGGAAAAGTGATACAGTTTTATAAACTTCAGATAGATAATTGCAAAAGAAGAAAAAAAAGTTTGTGCATTTTTAATAAAGTGCAAAACATTAAGCGGTCGGTAGATATTTATCCTTTAAAGTATTGTTTAAATGTTCAATTTACTTTTAGATGATGTGTGAGTTTGTGTAATAAAGAGTTGTTCAGTATCTTTGAAGGTTTTGATTAAGAGTAGTAATGATACTTGAACCCTTCAATTTATTTTATCAATCCTTACTTTTCAATTACCTCTAGTTATTCGCAAAATTACTCTTTGTTGAAAATTAAATTTTAATTTCTTTTCTTTTCTTTTCTCTCTTATTTGTACCGTCTCTCTCTAAGCGTCACCATCATATAATCACTTATCTTCATGACCTCAAAGGTTTTTTCTTCTTTTTTTTTCTTTTTCTCTTTTACATCAAAAACAAAAGGCCTGAACAATTTTAATTAGAAAATATCCACTAGAATGGCTTTAAGAATGTGATTGGCCATAATAATCTGGTCCATTGGTTTCTTGAATCTTGTTTTCCGGTTGTTAAAATTTTGATTACTAAGGACCTGCGTTGATAATGTTAGATTGAAATATACTTGATTTGGAGTTCATAAAGTGGATTCAAGTCCGTGGCTTTGAGTACAGCTCCTCCATCTCAACCTTAATCAGTCAATGAACCAAGACTTTGTTTTGATTTAAAACATGCTTTCAGTTCATAACAATCATCTAAATACTCTTCATTTTCCATTGCAAAACAAATTCGCCGCATCAACACGATAACTGCAAGAGCTCAAGTTTCTGCTAAATTGTAATTGAGACAAAATTTCAAAACTATTTACGAGATAATTGGCTAAAAATCAGAATTTAGAGAGCGAGAGAGAGAGAAAAAGAAAAAAATATTTTTATTATTTTTATTTTATAATAAGGATAATTTTGTAAATAAATACAGTTAGTTAGGAAGTGGTAGTTGGCGAGAAAATCTTAGCTTACTTTCAAAATGCTCAATTTTGATTAATTTCATTTTGAAAGTAAGCAAAGCTTAGGTAGATGATAGGCTGCCGCTGATTAATCAAGATAATATTCAGTAGACTATGCCAAGTTCATCTTGAAGGTGTGCTAATTGCGTGCAATCTTTGTTTCATTTATGGTATTCCCATATCCTAAATTTTAGCTAGATGATTAGATGACTAATCAAGATGGTGAGCTAGCTTAAGCTTAAGAAGAAGAATTAATAATGCAATTGGTGTGCTGATTATAATCAAGAAGCAATGTGAGCTCAGAATATGAATGATGCAATCCTTCGTCTCTCTTCTATGGTGTCCTAATTAATTTTCTTTCTTCTTCTTCCTTTTTTTTTTTTTTTTCAGGTATCCTAATTAATTAACATGCTTACGTTCAGGATAAGATAGAGCTAGCTAGCGCATGAATGATGCAATATCGATCCATCTTTCCTTGATGTTATTATCGCATGTATCTTTAAGATGAAGCCACCTCGCTGCTCTCAACTGTACGTGCAATAAAATGCGCATGCAATGCGGGCTCAAATGTGAAAGTTTGAAGAGTATGAAATTGCAAATGCAGATAGTACGCAATTGTTTTGTTGTAGTTTAGTGGAGAATGGATTGCTCATTTATTGGTATTTACTATCTCCATCAAAAAGACAAGAATTCTGTCAGCACGCATAAACATCTGTAAACAACTTGAAGTTATTAAAGCATAATTTTGAAGTCACACGCATTTGTTAAAATTCTCTCTCTCTCTCTGTCTCTCTCTCTAGTGTCCATATATATAATTAACCTAGGCAGGTCACAATCCAGCCAGGGTAATTGATTTAGAGCTTGGAGATCAAATAATGGAGTCTGACGAAAAGGGTGGCCGTGTGGGTCTCAGAATGAGAAAGCAACTTCTAAAACCAATTGAAACGAAGAAAGCATGCAAGAAGAACGAGGGCAAGGAGATGGAGATGGTCACAAGAGAAGAAGAGCCATTGAGCCCAGCTGCTCGGCTGTTCCATGAACCAAGCTTTAACTTGTACATCATAGCAATCATGGGGTGCAAGACTCGAATTTGCCCTCAAGTGGTTAAGGCCAACCTTGTGCACACCTTGCTTAAGCACCCCCGCTTCTATAGTTTACAGGTATTATATTGAGGCCAATGCTATCTTTCGTTTTAACGTAACATACACACACTCACAACAACAGTATTAATGGGGCCTGTTATTGTTGCTGTGAGTGTTGTGTACGTTACGTTAAACATAACATAGGGCGATCCTTATATTAATTCATCATTAATTCTTCTGGTTATGGGGATTATATATATATATATATATATATTCCTTGATTTATATATTATTAATTTAATAAACTTTTTGTTCTAACTAGCCAATAACATATGAGAAATTATTATTACATCACTTTTTTTTTTATTTATGTTCATCTAACCACTATAAAATTTTAATATATTTTTTATATCACTTTTTTTTTTAATTTTTATTAATTAAATCATTTTATATTAACATTATTAAATAATTTAAACAAAATAATAATTTTATCCTTAAATAAATTAAAACATCGTTAAAACACCATCTTTATTCGAGCTCTTGCTATTGATCTTTAATTACTGACAGTCTAAAGCGTGTCAAATTAAATAATTTTACTCTTTAACAAATTAAAACACCACCTTTATTCAAGCTCTTGCTATTGATCTTTAACTACTGACAGTCCAAAGCGTGTCAGAGAACAACAGAAGCTTTTACTTCGATAGAGACAGTTGTGGTCAATCAGTCATGCTCATGGTTACGAACCGAGGGCTTGCATGCTTGCCACGTGTTTATCGTAAACTGCTAGATACACTTAATTAAAACGACCCACACAAAATCCAGGCCAAGGGCCTAAATAGAACATTGGGATAATAACATCTATATCCCTTGATTGTGACGTTTCTATTAAATCAAGATATAATTTTTTTCATTTGTACCAAATAGGTCATTACTCTTTTCTTTTCTTTTTTAAACACCATATGTAATACACACATATATTTTAAAAAGTAGGAGGGTAAGTAAAATTCAAATTTATTATTTAATTTCTTATCTTTTTAAAATTTAAATCCGAGTGACTAATAATAAAATTGTTTGAAAATGATTCAATTTAAAAAAAATCTATACATACATGTGATTATGATTATGAAACTAAATTTCACCATCGGGAAAGGATCTACCAAAGTAGAGAGCTGTTGGTACAAATGAACAAATTAAAACCACATCTTTAATTGATAAAGCGTAACGAAGTTAGGGAATTAGACATTATTAGCCAATTTGTGTTGGAGAAATTTTAATTGGGGTGGGGATATTTCCACCCCATTATTTGTGTAAACCCACCTCACTTCTAAAAAATATTTACAATAAACATACTTTTATCTAATAAATACAAATCAACAAAAAAAATTATATAATTAATCAATTAAATCATTCTTATATTTTTTTCTTACTTAGTTTTTTATTACTATTAAAGTAGTTTTAATATAAGTTCTATTTAATTATTTTGCTTTATGACATAAAATGTCCCACTTGCCGAAAAATATATGTGTTCTTGTATCTAATACTTTGATACTTAATTTTGTGACTTATAATCTAACTTTTTAAATGAAGTCTAATAATTTTTAATATTTTACATGTAAATGACATAAATTTGAAAGCCTAATAATTTAATGAGTATTTTCTCATAAAGACATTATGTTAGTTTAATTAAAAATTAATAATCATATTAATAAAGTAGAATTAATTATTTAGAAACAATGAATTTTGTATAAAATAAAAAAAAATTTGTTGAAGTTAAATTAATTTTTTTTGTATTTTTACCCTTTAAGAATAAAATAGTGAATTTAAATTTAGGTTAAAACAATCTAATTAGTCAAATATAATAAAAAAATTAAGTCACAATAAAACAAATTAAGATAGATTTAATTGATTAATCTGTATTCTTCTTTATTTGAAATTTTTAAAAATAATGAGAACTTTTTGAAACTATTTTCTAAAGGTGGATGGTTTTATAAAATTTGTGGGGTGGAAAAAAAATCATCCATTCTAAGAATAATTAAATCTTCCATTCTACTAATTAATCAGCTGGTAATAAATTAATCATCCATTCTACGAATTCTGCCTGCTGCACATTTCCTTCAATTTTTATTTATATAAAAATAAAACTTTAAATTGAAAAGCGATCGTACAGGTCGGTGATGGAGAGATGATGAGATGGGTGGCCACAGAAGTAGAAATAGAAAAGCATGTAATAGTTCCCGAGGTGGATCAAAACATGGACATGAAATCAGCAGAGGAATTTGTAGAAGATTACGTGTACCATCTAAGCAAAACCAGGATTGACAAATCACAACCCCTTTGGGACCTTCATCTCCTCAACGTCAAGACCTCTTCAGAATCTGAAGCAGTTGGCATTTTCAGAATCCATCACTCTCTTGGCGATGGCACTTCTCTTATGTCCCTTCTCCTTGCTTGCACTCGACAAATCAATGACCCCGAAGCCTTGCCTACAATTCCAGTCAAGAATAAGAATAAGAAGCAGCAAGACAAGGAGCGTTATAGAGGGTTTTGGAATGTTTTGATGACATTTTGGTCGTTACTTCAGCTGTTTTGGAATACTGCGGTGGATATTTTCATGTTTATGGCCACTGCATTCTTCTTGAAGGATACTGAAAATCCTTTGAAAGGTCCAGCTGGCGTGGAATTTACTCCTAGGAGAATTGTTCATCGAACTGTTAGTTTGGATGATATCAAGTTGGTGAAGAATGCTATGAATGCTGTAAGAATGGAACAATATTATATTGTTTTAAAAAAAATTCAATTCCTCCACTTAGATATTTTTAATACACAGAGCTAACAGCAGCTATAGCGTCTGCGTTTTAATTAAAAATGTACCTATATAGTCTGACTGTCTGACTCGTTTTTGTGCTGTGCACGGATGCAGACCATTAATGATGTTGCCCTGGGAATGACACAGGCTGGCTTATCACGATATCTCAGCAGAATATACGGTGAGTTTTTCCCACTTCGCTTGGTATAACTAGAACTTTCTGAATAAAGCTTTATTTGTGCCAGTCCATCTTCTACTAGTAGAGCTTTTTGACAAGTATAAAAATTGGTTGTTTAATTTTGGTTGTCAAATGTCAAATGAAATTTTGTGATCATTAATTAAAAATCTCTTTAATTACTTTTGGTTGTTCATTTCTTTGATAAAATGTACACATGCAGTTCAATAGTTTCCTTGTAGTAATTACCAATATATATAACGGAACAGTGTAATGTGATTAATCAGAAAGTTAAATCGAGTGCTTGTTTTGAAGAATATTAATTATGAATTGATTCTTTCTTGCACTTCGCAGAAAAGGGTCAAACAACCCAGAAGAAGAATAATTTTCCAAAGAATATGCGGCTGCGATCGACTCTGCTCATTAACTTGAGACCTACCGCTGGGATTCAGGTTAATGCTGAATCTCTCTATCTGTGCTTTTCTCAAATTTAATTACCCGCCAAACTCCAGGCTCACGAGATCATCGGCATATTGAGCATATAAATTTTGGCTATGTTATATTTGTTAACACAATCATACTAGTACTGATGTGCATATTTATTACGTTGGATGCATGTGCATGTGTCAGGCATTTGCTGATATGATGGAGAAGGACACTGAAGCCAAGTACGGTAACTGGATTGGTTATGTCCTGCTCCCTTTCACCATCGGAATAAGAGATGACCCATTAGATTATGTCCGCGAAGCTAAGGCCACAGTTGATAGAAAGAAGCATTCTTTTGAAGCTATATTCAGTTTCTCCATTGCTGAGATTGTTCTCAAGCTTTTTGGCACTAAGGTATGATCCAATTAATGAATCACACACTGCAACCCTGACTTTGACAATCTCTACTTTAAAATATATATGTTAGGGACGCCAAATTGTCACTCCCATTAATTTGGAGAAACTTTCATTTGTTTCGTATTTTCCGAATGCTTAACAGGCAGCAAGTGCTCTATCCCACAGAATCATAGCGAACACAACAATGTGCTTCTCAAATGTAGTCGGACCCCTGGAGGAAATTGGTTATTATGGCATTCCAATGTCTTACCTTGCCGCAACTTCTTATGGTCAGCCTCATGTAAGAATTAATTGATCTAGAGCTAAAACAAAATCATTTGAAGAATAATCCACGGATATACATTTTAAGTTGCATTGAGCTGTTAACTCATACAGTGATTCGTGGTGCAGGCTCTGATGATTAACTTTCAAAGTTACGTCAACAAAATGACTACCGTTCTATCAGTTGATGAAGGCACAATACCTAATCCTCACCAGTTATGTGAAGATATAGCGGAGTCACTCAAACTCATCAAGGATGCCGTTGTAGCTTCAGGATTGCATGAATGTCAAGGAAAATAAACATATTAAGCTTTGAGGCAATGGGTTCTATATATATATGTATGCTTGAAAGTCTTAGTTGCGGACGATTAAATCGTCCAGACTTGCTACTATAGCATATAGCATTATAGTTAATTAAACAGAAATACGCTAACACTTGTAATAGTGAATTTTGATGAAATTCACATTTATGTATTTGTATTAAAGAAGCTTCGTGTGTGTATATATATATAATTTTTTTCTAGTGCGAATGTCCATATTTTTTTGAAAATGTGAATTTAAAATTTTTCTCTGTTGTCAAATGTTTTCACAAATGTTGTAAAATAATTTTTCTAGTGAAAACTTAAATCCACATTTTAAAAAAGTGCTGGTGCTCGGCCACACCAAACAATAATTTTATACATATAAATTTATACCGGCACAATGGTGGCTTTTTGATCATTCGCTTGTGGTTTACGTGCTCTTCTCATTCTCTTCAGATCTCAAGTTCTTGGTGCCTGTAATTTGAATAAAAATATTCGGTTGGCTGGCTGTGTATTGTATGTAAAGTCCATAATTTGTTCTATTAGTATAGTAGCGTTGCCTTTTGACCATACTTTCTTTTCCTTAACTCCACAATTTCAATAAACTCCATAATTTCAATTACAATGCGACGGTAGTTATTCAAAGTAGTTATTTAAATAATTAATTAATCTTTATACACATTTCAATTTTATTTATAATTACACAGACATGGCAGTTCACTCACTCCAGCAATTAGCTCTATTTTATGCTACAAGCCTACAAGGCTAGCCTTAGTAATTATTCATAGTAAAACAGGTAATTATTAATAGTAAATTCCACTGCTTAGATGTGTTAGTTTCCGCTGTTACAGGGCGGCCACATTAACCCAGCACAGCATTAACTGATCTTAATTAAGTCATTGATTGCCGTGTTCATTCTTCAATTTTTTAATTAAGTTATTAGATATTTTGATCCTTTTAAGGATGGAATGGTCAGCTACATCGGCTACAAAAGCTTTTCTTGATACCCTAAAACTGGTATGCTTCTTTCTTTTTCTAAATTATGATGAGATTTAAATCAAGTTCTTTAAAAAATAATTTTGTTTTTTTACCGTAATTTAGGATTTTATAATAAAACCCGTATACGCATTTACATAATAATGTAATTTATGTCAACTTAAAAATTATTTTAAATAAATAAAATATTGTTAAATTGTCAAATACTCTCTTGAGTTATTAGACACAACTCTTAAGTTATTATAAGTTATCACACCCGTCTTATAATTATCAATTTTTTTCAAAATTAATGTATATATGATAAAATTTTCTAATTGTTGGAGTGCGAAAGTGCATGCATTTCTTGTCTTTAGTTTGGCTAATTTGATGTTTACAGTGTAATGATTATAAGATACGATGTGATTCTTGGAGAACACAAGAGCCAGAAAGCAATGAATTCATATCAGCCTTAGCAGCTGGCATGAAATCAAAGCTCATAGTAGAGGTCTCACCCGGGGTGTCACCATCAACTTTAGCCCTAGCAGCAGCTGCAAGACACACTGGAGGCAGACTTGTTTGTATTCTCCCGGAGCGAGTTCTTGCCGAATCAAATAAAGTAATTAAAGACTCCGGTCTCAAAGACATCGTGGAACTCAAAACTGGAGACCCCGCAGAATTGTTATCGCACTACGGGAATATCGATTTCTCTTTGGTAGATTGCAAGAATGATGACTATGAAAGATTGCTGAAATTGCTAGATGTTAATCCGGAAAGGTCAGTAGTGGTTGCAAACAATTTGGTGAGTGAAAAAAGAGGACTGGAAGGTACGGTTAAAGGATTGGAAAGAGTTGAAGTGAGGTCTATGAAGCATCCGATTGGAAGCGGCATGGAAATTACCATGATTGGTAAGACTAATGACATTGAGAAGATTAGACCAAGTTCTCCAAAGGCAAGAAGGATTGATCGGGTTGATATCAAGAGGAAAACTTTTAAGAGCAATTGGGTTGTTAAGGTTGATGAGGAGAGCGGTGAGGAACATGTATTTAGGGTGCCTGAATATGCTTAAGAAGAAGACTGCTCATTCTTTCAAACAGAAATTAAGCTGGATGCTTCTCCTATAGCAAATATTGTTGTACTGCTGAGGCAAGATGAAACAAGCATCAGGGACCAGGATTGGGATCTCACTTCATGAATTGTGCAGCGGTAAATCTTGAATCAGGGACTCCGCTGATTTACCGACCAATATTAATTACCCTTAATATGCATTTGCCTATCCACAAGGCTCTCTGCTCATATGACTGAGAAACTTCTTTGGATTTTGATCCCAGTAAAATTGGTACCTCATCTTCACGTTGTGATGATACTGCATGTTGCAATCTACAGTGAGAGGAATTATGGAATAGTTGATTGAGTGTTCCTTATTATTTGTGTGGTGTTCCCTGAGGCGTGATATATTATGGGGAATGATTATGTGTAATGAGATGATTGTTCACATAATGACTGGAAGACATTTAATTAGTTTCTTGTTTTATAATTCGAATCAATGAATGTAAAAAGAAATGAGGCTGGTTATGAACTGTAGTTACCTTGATCTGATTGCATTTATGCCAAACTTGAATGCATGAAATCTCAGAAATTGACTTGGAATTTTCTGAGATAGTCTTTTAACTTTTTGTCAAAAATTATCCTCTGTTTCTTTCAATCAGCAATCGCGCAGATTAATTTTCTGAAAGATATTAAGCTTTCATAGTCATATGACTTTAAATGGGGATTTCTGTATTTTATTTCCCACTATTTATTCTTTAACATTCATTTGCGTTGAGCTGTCAAAAGATGAAGGTTACGTTAACTTGGAATGCAAAGCAAGTTTACTTCGAACTCAAAGCACCTTAATTATCTTTAATAATCATATGGCATACCAGAAAATTGTGAAAATGCTTAAATTTTTTGAAACCTGATTTGATGCTCCATCGAATCCAAAATTAGGTATTATTAATAAATGTAAAATTGGTGTTATCAGTGGTGATTCTTGCCAAAATTGATTCTTACATTCCCTCCAATCTTTACTGTATGACTTGTTGCTTGCTTAGATTACAAGGCTAAATCAATTGTATGTGATCTGAAAAATGTTATGATTGCAAGATTTGGGCGGGTTTCCAACTGCCATCACCAACAACCATAATGCAGCCTTCATGTTCAAGAAACTGGAACATCCCAACCACCACAATGTCTTCACTTTGACAATTTCTTTACCTAGTCATGTCCTTTTTGCCGAATGGCCAAACGTTAGAAATCTCAGATTGGAATGGAAAATTCAAGATTCCCAGTTCCGGATTCAAGGATTCTTGTCTTCTTATACCTTTTCAGCCTATCCCTGCGAGCAAATATTTTGGCAGTGGCTGACAATAAAGATGCTATTGTCGTGGGGATCAATAGAGAAGGTAACGGTAGTGCATTACCTCAAGGTGAGAATGCTGACGTTGGTGGCAGTGGTGGCTACAGTGGTGTTGAAATTTCAGAGCTCTGTAATATAGATATACAAGGTTTTCTTCCTCCACCATATGGTAACGTATCTGGCTTCATTTGCAAGCCTATTTGGAACACCTTCATTTTGAGGGTGAGTTTCATCTAATTAATCATCATCATAGCATCACCACATATGTATATTTAGACATAAACATTTGATTTTTGATGACTTTCATTAACCAACATTCTCTGTTGCAGTACGCGCAAAGAGATGATCATGTAATGACTATAATTTTATCTGCTATATATACCACTGGGTGGGTAGGCATGGGATTTTCAAAAGATGGAATGATGGCTGGCTCAAGTGCTATGGTGGGATGGTTCAATAAAAAAGGCCAGCCAAGAATCAAGCAATATTATTTGCAAGGTACCCGATCATCGCAAGTTATACATGACAAAGGTGAATTGCCACTTACAAATGTTCCTCCAGTTGTTGCAATTCATGGAGCCATGATTTACATGGCATTTCAACTGAAGTTTGAAAATCATCTTCGTCAGCAACCTATCATATTGGCTTTTGGAAGCAGATATCCGAAGCACTTTCACCTAACGCATCACGTGGACAAAAGAACCATCATGTTTGATTTTTCTGGAGGTTTGTTCATCTCCATTTGAACTGTTTTTGAGATTGTTTGTTTGTTCGTTGAGATTTTTTCAGCGCAAAAAAAAAACCTAGTCGAAGTTCAGACCCTGACTGATAAGAACCCTACTCTTTTTCCAGGTTCTTCATCAGTTTTATATGTAAGTTCTAGAGAGAAGAAGAATCATGGGGCGTTAGGTATGATTGGATGGGGTATAATTCTTCCAGTAGGGGCAATTATTCCGAGATATTTCAAGCATAAAGATCCCTTATGGTATTATCTTCATGCGATTATTCAGCTTGTGGGATTTATCTTTGGGCTAGCCACAGTACTACTTGGGATTCAGCTTTATAATAAATTAAATGTCAAGAATGCTAACATTTCAGCGCACAGAGGCATAGGAATCTTCATTCTTGTGCTTAGCATCCTTCAGGTTTGCTAACATTCTTGTTTATGTAGCACGACATAATTTTGACATATGTAAAGAAATTTAATTTGATTTCTTACTTGATTTCAGATTTTGGCATTTTTTCTTCGACCCAGCAAGGATTCCAAGT
The DNA here is from genome assembly GCF_000493195.1 of Citrus x clementina. NCBI lineage: Eukaryota > Viridiplantae > Streptophyta > Magnoliopsida > Sapindales > Rutaceae > Citrus > Citrus x clementina. The sequence continues at coordinate 48,135,842 of NW_006262339.1, forward strand.
TTCGCAGGTTCTGGAATTGGTACCACCACTGGTTTGGCAGGCTTGCACTCTTCTTTGCATCCGTGAACATAGTGTTGGGAATCCAAATTGGATATGCAGGGAATGAATGGAAGATAGGCTATGGATTTTTGCTTGCTGTAGTTTTACTTGCAGTGATAGTTTTAGAAACATTATCGTGGATGAAGAAAAGATCAGATAAGACTACTGCACCTCCAACATTCCAAATGAATCCAGTACAATGAGAAATGTTGAAGTGATCTTGTTAGAGGACTGTGTTTCTCAATTGTGTCTTTAATTCAGATTTGTCTGGTGAGCATATGACTGATGAATATTTGAGCCTGAGAAATGAAAAAAGGCCAAGATGCCAAAGTGCAACCGATCCAAGGGATATGGCCGTATGGACTCCAAACTCGAAAGCTTCAGTGTTATGATGAATTTTAATTGCTATTCCCACGGACGAATCGTAAGGTATTTGCAGAGTGTTTTTTTTTTTTTTTTTGGTTTGCTTGGATAGGATACGTCGAGTTTGTTGATAGCAAGAAATTGTACATTGCACTCATGACCATCTACCTATACGATCAATCTACAGTCGATCTTCGCATTTTGTAACCCAACAAAAACCTGCTGTTATTGATTGGATTATGTATAGATCATAAATGGCACCTACCAGATTTTTCTTTTTTCATTTCGCCTTAAGGCAATCTGATATCCTCGACACTCATGTGAGTAGGTTCAAACCTCGTATCCCTTGCTTTAAAGACAAGTGATTTTACATCTCAACTAAATGACTCCGTCGTGGCATTTACAAGATTACAATTATATATGTGGAATAAATTGTTGATGCTATACAAATTGATGAAATCACAAGTCAACTTGAACAATGTGTCGATGCCGATTAAAAATGAGTCATGTACAACTAAATCAAATTAATTACTTAAGTCTTTTACTATAAGAAATCAGAAAACTCAAATGTCATTAAATGCTGTAATCCAAGATATCAAAATTTCCTAACCATAATAAGGAACCAAAAATTGTCACCTTGAAAAACATCCATGGGTCCCAGGAGTAATCCTATCATAAAGTTGCAAATCAAGCAAACGTTAATATCTATCAAGTCCTCAAGAGTAAATCTTTGGAATCTTCCTATTGTAAACCTGCATATCAAGCGGGGGAAAAAAAATCTTGATGAGCCAATAAAATAGTAAAAGCTACTTATGACTTACTTTCCTCGGCAGGTTTTAATTTCCTATTATTAAGCCGGTCATTTAGGACAGCCACTGAATAACAAGAGGATGTAAACTAAGATATTATAGTTTCCTTAAGGATTCATGCATAAATCTAGAGACATGTCTTGAAACTTTACTGATTAAATGATTTTATGAATTAGTTAACAAAAAACTAAGATCCACCAAAGACGAACCAGGACAAAATGGTGGTTTGCAATCATTGAATCAGTGTCAGATACACACAGACACAGATACTAAAGGACTGTAAGGATGAGACAATACCTGGTCCATAAAAATATTGCCTTTGCCCCGATCACCTTCAACCATATGGATACTGTCAACAGCAGATTATCTGCATGATTTCTGAGGATGTCAGTATGCAAGCTTTAGAAACAAATTTTATTCACAATATATTATTTCCAATGCAGTGCTGGTGAGAATGTTTAGATTTGAAAATTACTATGCATGGAATAACATATGCTTTCATTATGAACTAACCTGCATTCTCTCTGAAGGTGTTCTGTTCATAAAACTGATGAGGCAAGGCAATTTGTTACCGATGACAGCCAGAACAAGAAAACCACAAATTATTCAATCCCCCTTTCTATATGACAGAATGAAGGCTTGTAACTTCTTAGCATGGTAAGAACACAAAACCTAAATTATACAGCAGTAGCTGTAGAATCTCCAGTTGAAGAAAAGCTGAAAGACTTTGGAGCTTCACTTCCTCTGATTACCCGGTTATATATAACTTTGAAGGACTGTGAGCCATATGGCCGACTGAGAAGACTAATTGGTATTCTCAAAGTCTGCTTTCGGTTTCTTCTTCCTCTTACCAAGATGCTGAAGGTTTTCTCACCTTCAATTTCCCTTTCAACATTTCTTCTCAAGCTTTGGTTCTGGCTGGTAAAGTGAACGGGTTCACTCCCTGCATTTTCAGTCCCACACAAATTTAAATGACCATTTTCCTTAACAAACTCCCCCCTAACAGTTTCCCGACCGATTCCAGCTACTTCATTTGCATTATCCATTGATTTAGATGCTAGAAGGTCCACTTCTTTCTCAGCATCTCCCACAGCATCAATGTTCTCTGGCAGAATCGATGCTGAACATGAACTATCAAGGTCGCCAGACTGTGCTTTCGGCTGCATTATGGGATCCAGAATTGGCTCAACAACAGGTGGTGGAACAGAAAACTCCATTGGATGGTAGCCAGGCAAAAAGGGCCCGGGAATGAACTCTGGTACATTGGAGTTCCCATTGCATTGCCATGAGAAATGATTGTGATGAAAGGCACTGGTAGTCACAGGAAATGTACTGGTTGGTACTCCTTGGGGTTGAGTGTAGGGAGGATACATAAACGGCAATGGCTGCATCATGTTGGGAGTTGAAGGAGGTGAGGGGTATGGCTGGTGTGGAGATGAGCACATTGGATTAACTGTAGGTAAGACAGTAGCAGGCCTTGGATGAAGAGTCATGTTTACAGGCCAAGGTGCAACAGCTGTAACTGCACCAGGACCAGGAGGCAAAGTCATATTAATGGCAACTGCTGAAGCACGTGCAACAGCTGGTGATGGGTTGAATGGTACTGCAGATGCAGACAACTTCCTATTAGGTAATCCCCGAGTGTCACCTGGATTGAAAACTGATGGTTTTTCCTTCAAATCATCCACTACTTGTAGTGTCGACTTTGTGTTATCATGGGATTCAATACTTTCAGATGAATCCTTCTCATAAAATTCACTTGTTGGAGAATCAATTGAGTTGGGTATACCATTAATCAATATGCCATCCTGAACCACTTTATGTATGTCAACAACAGATCCAACTCCTCGCTCACTCTCAGATACCACCACAGATGGGTTATCTTCCAATCCATCAGATATATGAGTTTCTTCCCTGTTCGGATGAACCCCAGTTTCCTCTTTTAAGTTATCTGTCGCATCCAATACAGAATCACTCTTCTCTTCATTTGTTTTTTCTGCCCCAGTCACATTGGTGTTAACATTTTCTTTTTCTTCCATCGTTCCATCTTCAGGTTTTCCAAAACTAAATTCCTGATTATCTGGATTATCACTTTGTGGAACCCTGACTTGCAACATCGCAATAGTACCAGGAGGGGCAACTGCTACTTCCTTGTAAGAAGGAGATTTTCCAAGACTGATTATTGAGTTCTTCACTGAGCTGGTATCATTTGGTGCAGAAGCAGGACGGGATTCTGAAGGAGAACTTGAAGGCTCACTCCCATTTATAGAAGCTTCTACTGTTCCAGTTTTAGCAGAAGAAGGCATGGACTTTACCCTGTATGCTACAGCCTTGACTACTCTCCTCCCAAATTTGGTACCATGGAAGGTAGTCACAGGGTGGTGATCTGCAGAACTTCCATGAGATACTGCCCTTTTCTTTAAGAGGTAATACCTACTACTGTGATGACTACTCTTGGCTGAAGAGTAGTCAATAACTGCATCCGCATTCCTTTTCTGATAGCTATGAACCTTGCCAATTGTTGCCCGCCGCTGTTTTAGCCGCCGCCCATATGAACCAGCTGATCTCAGCCTTTGAACTGGTTGCCATCCATCATCTCCTTCCTCGTGTATTGCAGATGAAATTTCTTCCGTGATGTTTGGTTTTTCTACTGCAGACTCTTCTACAACAAGCTCCTGCTGCTGAAATGGTATAGAGCTCCCCTGATTGACATCTGTGTCACTTTCTGGTTCAGGTGCATGTGTCTCTTCATCTGAACTTTCTCTCAGAACTTCCTTGGAAGATCCATCAGGACTTGTTAAATTGTTGTCTTGGTAGAAGTTTCCCTTCACCTATAACGGAAAATTTAGAAACACGATCAGGTCCAGTACAGAAGAACAAGGAGTTGAACACACACACAACACAAGGACAATGCATGTTAGCCACCCCATGAGGGGCTGCCTATTGATTTTGCTTTGACTAAAATGACAAATTGTTCTATCTCATGCCGGTTCCTGGTCAGTTCTTACTAACCCAGTTCCAGTCTGGTGTCCCACCAAATACCATGATTAGACCTTAAGGGATGATGTGTTACAACTTTTAATTAAAGTTTCTTGTTAATGTTGAGACTTCCCTCCCCTCAGCATCATCAATGTTTTTAACTAACAGATTCAGATCATGGAAGTTTCTCCACTCTCCACTACAACAAGAGCAGCAATAGGACAATTTGTCTCTTTCTCCTATTACCTAAATATATTTTTTACCAACATACCTTTGCAACATAGGTCTTTCTCTTCAATGTTGAGACATTTCTCCCCTTGGTATCATGACTTGGATTAATGTAGTCAAGTAAATCCGATACACTGGTATAGTAAAAAGACTAGCTATTAGCAATAAGGGTATGGATATTTCAATTGAAAGAAAAAAATGCACCAAATCCTGGACATCAAAAGTTCAATAATCAATTCAGTTGCACAAGGTTCCATATTATGGACGGTAATATAGAAATTACCTCAGATGGCCTTTGCTGGCTATGGAAGCATCAGGCTTCCTAGTACCATTTCGTGCAGCTTCTTGCTGTTCAAAAGCCTTGGACTCAAAGTACTCAAGCCAAGCGGCAGCATCCTGAAGCATTTTCATAAAGCTTATGACTACATATCAATTATGAGAAGCTAACCTCCCCACACTGAAATCCCAGCTCCACCCATCCCCACAAGAAGATTACATAAATGTGTAAGCATCGTGATTTGAAGTTAGAACTCATAATTTCAAGTTATTTAGTAAAAGTACCAACTCTCCGTTTATAGCTATATCCACTACCAACAAAAATGTATTATCAGCAAACCACATTGAGTAAATTTTAGGCAGTTTGAATTGTCTAGCAGTCATGAACGACGACCAAGAAGTACTCTCAAATATCTCAAAACAACAAACACACATAACACACTAAAGCCTGCCACATTCCCCCCCCCCCCCCCCCCCAAAAAAAAAAAAAAGAATTGAGCACAACTAACTTGATACGTAAAATACCTGTGTACGCAGATCATCTGGGCCCAACTTTGCTCGAAGAATCTGCAAGGTTGTTTGTTCATGCTGAACACTCAAAGGGTAAGCCTCCATCAATGAGAGTGCAATTGCTATGGCATGGTAACTTGCTGCTGTCTGCAAAGCATTACAGAAACAGAAAATTCCTTAAAGCTATAAACAAAATTCCAAAACAAAGAAATGTAAAATGAAAATTTTTATCAGTCATTTATTTGCTCCCAATAGGATCTGCACTATCAGTTCTAACAGCACTACTAGAACTGTAAAATTACATACCAACTTCACCAGTTAAGCAGACAACATGAGTATGGATTTGTTTTTGCAGCATCTTATTTTAAACGTGGTCCAATAAGTCAGATCTAGGTTGACAATTTGAACATGAAACAATATGTTGAAATTTTTTTTGTATATTATAGATGGTATAACATTTAAGAAATTGGCTGAAACTGGTAAGAAGAAAAAAAATAATCAACAAAACAACACCTGAATATGATCTGGACCGAGTAACCTTTGGTTACACTTCAGGGCTTTGTGGAGATATCTGAGGGCAACATGTACATTCCCAAGTCCTTCCTCCATCATAGCCACATTGATGTATGTTGCAGCAGTGTTTGGATGAGATGGGCCACAAGTCAGATGTAAAAGATACAGAGCTCGCTTTACATACCTGATCAACAACAAGGTTAGACCTTCAGAACACAGAGAAGACACCCAAATATATAAAAAGGGTATAATCTTCATCATTGACAAAGAAGACATGAAGAGGACATTTTAGAAAAGAAAAGTATTAGCAAAGATAAGATTGGATGTTAATTAAAGGAAACAAACACAATATAGTCTAGAAATAGGTTATCTTCTTAATACCATCCCTCGATCAAGTGACTTTGAAAGTCCACAGAATTGGTTGATACAACATGAATGGAAGTTCCAGTTATTCTAATAGCCAATATGTACATTATCAGCATGGAAAACACAATCAGTGTGATTTGGTACACCATTATAGTGAGAAACCCCTATATCCAGATAGCAGGCTGAAACATGTAGGCATAAGACACAAAATTATGAAAAATAATAGTTACAGTCAGGACCATCCATATAATACAAATAAAATCCACTCCTATAAGTTTTTCACTGGCCAGTGGAATATTTGAACCTTTAAAGGTATGGACTGAAGCTGAGCCCAGTAATATTACCTAAACCTAGAAGTTGATATGCTTTATGCAAGAATAAAACATACTTGAGAGCTAGCTCTGTGTGCTGAAGCCTATAATAGAATACAGCAAGATCCCCATAACTCTTCATTGTATCCGGATGATCAAGTCCTAGTTCTCGCTCATTGATATCCAAGGCTTTCTGCTGATAAATCGTAGCCTGAATAACAGAAAAGATAGTTGAGTATTGATTCAGCATCGTCTTGAAAACTTTTATTACCGATCAATCAAACACTAAAAATTTTACAGTTTTGTCTATAAATCGAAGCCCAGCAAAAATGAATTAAGTGCTTATTTAGAATGGTCTGAAAAGATTTGGCAATGAAACAAAAATATTGGTGTCATGGATGATGCCTCAGCAAGATTAAAACAAAATGGATATCCAACAAACCTGATTGAAGTCTCCAGTGTGATACAATACTACAGCAAGGAGGCTGTAAGCACCTGCAGTCATTCGATGGTAGGGACCACAAACTGCTACCAGCTTAGCAAGGGCCTTCAAACATCACAAAGGTAAACAAGATAAAAAAATACAAAATAAGAAAGGGTGAAGACATAGTTTCAGCAACTTTCCGTCACCAGGGATGGAGGATCTGAAACGGGCAGCAACTTTATTTTTATTATTTCTTTAATTGAAAATCTAAGATCATATTATTAAAATTTTGAAATATAAAATTTGAATTAAATTAAATAAATTTATCAATTAAAAAATATTTAAAATTATATTGAATAAAATTAATCAGTAATTAAAAATTTTCTTTTAAAAAATTGTTAATTAAAAAAAAAACTTTTTTTTTTTTTACTATAATGCTATATTACATATAACTTGTTCAATATATACCCATATCCATATCCAGCCTTTAAATCTGGACATGAATTTGAGTATGAACATATGATAAGTATGGATTTGGACATGGATATCAATTATCAATACCCAAGCTGAATGATTGCCATCTGTATGGTTGCTGGAATACCTTACTAACAGATTACATAGAAGAAGGATATATTTAAGTAGTACCTTGGTCCCATAGGTGACTGCATCTTCAAGTTTTCCCTTATCTAAAGCTGTTTTTGATGATTCCAGGAGCTGTCTTCCATCGGCAGATGAGCATGCCGCTTGCTGCAAAGAATTAATAAAAAACAATTCAAAAGAAGATACAAACAAACTCCACCATTTCAGAGAGAAGGAGAAAAAACTTGTTCCATCCTTCTTATCATAGTTAGGTACCTTATGCACAGGCACCAGGCTGACAACATCTATTTTTCGGAATGGACTTGGAGAATCCATGTCAAAATCCCTTGAAACCAACTCAATACCCACCTGAAACCAGTATTAGGAAACAAGAAATGAAAAACAATTGAGTGTTAGTGTTTCATTGATGGCTACAAAATTTATGGGCTATGAATTCTTGGCACAAGCAACATACTATTTGTGAACTATAAAAAGTATTTTTCTGATCTAATTATTCCAAGTTGAGTCAAACATTCCAATGTATCTACAGATTTCCGCCGAGGTAAACTTCTGCATAAATCATCTCAATGAGAGATACACCAGTTCAAGGATAACATCAATACTCTCCATATGAAAAAACAGTATTTTCTCAATAGAAATTAGATGTGTCCTAAATCAAGTTATAAAATCTTATACCCCTGCCCATTCTGAGGTTATATTAAGTTACAGAACTACAGATCCACAGTATTCATAGATAATTCCAGACACTCAAGAATTTTGAAATTCATGGATAAGTATCAAATACCTTGTGACACAACCCCCGTAGAATTGCAAATTTCCGCACATCTTTGAAGTTTAAGCCATTAAGATCCCACTCATATCGCTTCATCAAGAACAACTCCAGCCATCTCCACACAAGGGGATGGACATTATGAGACTTATTTAATCCATCACTTTCATGCACTCCAAGCATCAGATTCAGTGCAGCAGCTATTGAGACAGCCATTCTCTGAGTGTTACCGACAGCAGAGATCACTGCCTGAATAATGTGCTTAAATGCCCGAACTATCATCTCATGAATACAGAGTGATTGTACGTGTGACAGCTTTTCCGATAGCTTGACCTAGTACCAACACAAACAGCAGGCATTAGTCACCATGGACAAACCCTTAGTTGCAACATCTTAAAAATTATAGGTCTCTGCATCTTCATTAGGATTTAAGTTCTGATGATGATTCCCAGCAAAAGGATGCAAGGTAGTGCATGTGAAACTCAGCAACATGACAGAAATGCTAAAGGTAAGGCAACAGAACTCAGAAGGAGATGAGATTTCGATGCATTACCAGTAAAGATAGAAACAAGTTTACATTCTTAATTATTCTATATCTTGTCCTTACTTTCAGGGAGGTTTTATAATAGAACTTACAGATGGCCACTTATGATTCAATTCTATCTTATTTTGACAGTAGTGTGCAATTTATTAAAAGATTTGCTAGGCATGTTTCAAACATTGTTGTATTCAGTACTTCTAAAGACACATATTGCAGTTGACAATAATGGAAATACTCTAAAGAGTGGACAACAGCTGTCAATTTGTCATTACGACACATTAAGGTGTACATATGGAGTGGTTCTTCACACAGGCATGTATCATTCGAACAGAAGACCTCCAAAAGACTGGAATGGATTACTATAAATTACAGACAGATGTCAAAGCTTGACGCAATTACATTGTATTCAATATGGCATAGGTTACAAAATAAAGCTTCCTCCCTGTAAAGATATTATGATTATACATGTGTATCAAGGAAGCAAACCCTGATTTGAAATAAGGAACTCACCACATGTCCCAGAGAACGCATCTGAAGGCCTCTAGTATGCATGAAATCAGTAAGGGTTCGGCCATCAACTGGTGAAAGTTCCAGAGAACCAAAATCTGTTACCTGTATTGAAAGATAATTAAATACTGTAAACAGGAATAACCATAACCTTACCTTTTTTTTTTTTTTTTAATCTTTGATAAGAACCATAACCTTACTTACACGTAAATAAACAGAAAAACAAAGAAATACTTTCAGAAATTACCAGTTTTGGGAGTGCGACTTCAACATAATAGTTGTGAGACAAGTCAATTAATTCCTCCAAGGACTGTTAAACACGGTAAGTTAGTTACCACCATGTAAGACACACAGGGAGTTGTATCTTCCCTAGAAATCACATCAACAAAAATATTACCTTACAATGAAGTCCAGTTTCAGATTCTTTTAGCCGTGCAAATGCCTCGTCAGACAACAAATTCTTTAGTGCAAGCTCATTTTCTTTATCCCTGCTTTCAAGCCTAGCTTCTATAGAAGCTGAAGTAGCTTTTTCAGATTCTCCATTAACTCCATCTGCTTGAGATTTTAAAGTTTCAGAATGTATTTTGTGATTACTTCCTTCTGATTTTTTCCTGTTATTCTTAAGGGACTTAAGAGGTGTTCCGAGCCCCTCAACCTTCATTTCACTCTTAGCCTTCTCGTTTGATAGTTTCTTAGCTTTCTCTTTTGATAGTTTCTTATCTTTCTCAGCATTCTTTTGGTCCTGTAAATGCTGTATCCAGCAGGCTCCAAGTTCCCATCTCACAAAATGTTCCCTTTCTGGTTTCTCTTCCTCAAGCTTGGCAATGCTTTCTTCCAGCAGTCTCTCCACAAACATTTGGGAAGCATTAAGCTCTTCGCGTTCCAAATTTTGCAAATTTGGTGCAGGTTTATTGTCTTCTAAAGTTGTTGTCTCATGAATAAGTAATCTCAAACTGTAGGGAACATAGCATTATTTAAAACTTTCCCTGAAGAAGAAACATTACTAGAGGAAAACCACAAACTGAGTAGATGCTGTCATAATGAAAAGAAATTATGGAAATGCATAATAGTACTAACTGTAAAGTGAAAATAGCATGCATTTTTGTTTCAAAGACATACTTCAATGTAAATATATGAGCATGGAAAAACAAGCAAATACCAAATAGGATTACAAATGAAGCATAAGCACAGGCTGAACATAGAAAACTCCATATGATAATTTCCATCTCCAAACATTAGGGGGCTGAAAGTAGTCCTTCTAAAATGTTTGTCTAAATATGGTATATGTTCATAATAATAATGTAATAAATTAAAACTATTAAGATTACTTATAAAGTTAAATGAGGATTAAATTCATCATTCACCAAGGAGAGACCTGCGAAAAATTTCTATTGCATGCAACATACATTTGGTTGAAACTCAAACAATATAATGGGTCATGATTGTGTACTTATTCTTCTAAACGATAAAATTGTCCAAAACACCAGCTATTGGTTGAAATCTCACACAGACCTTAAATTATATGAGATACGTGATAATTTTAGAACACAGACCAAGGTTTCTAATCAAACCTGTTAATATTTAGTGCATTAGCACCGCCTTCAGGCTGTTCAAGTTCAATGCTTTGAAACAGAGGACCAACTTTCTTGTTCTCTCTCTCCTGAACCTTCACAACAGCTATGTAGCCACAATATCTTACATTGACAACACCAAGGGTGGCAACATCCTGCAGTCAAAATGTAACGATACGTTCAACCGTTTATAGATCACCTCAATGACAATTTGGGGAAAAAAAAAGGGATAATAACATCATTAACTCAGCAACTTAATATTGATCTTACATGGGCAGCGGTATTTTCATCAGCAGTAATCCCTTTCAGTAGGTTTCTTTCGACTAAATTATTTTTATCCACTCCAGTTGCTTGACTTCCATCAATTTTAGTATCCACTTTGCAGCATGCATTGGAAGCATCTTTCATGATGGCGATCCTCAAACCCCCTATTATCTCAGTATAGAGTATTTTACAGTTACTTGGATAGATTAGCTCGGGTTTTCCCATCACATGGTGCACAGCTTTGATGGCTCTGAAAATGGCAACATCAACAAATAAGTTGTGAAGAAGGAATGCTTTCCTGTCTCGAATCTGCCTTTCCTCTGCTGTCTTGCAAGGCATAGATGCAACAAACAAGAACTCATTGGCCCAAGGAATCAAATCACTTTTCCCATCTCTTCCTAGACCACCTCCATTTCCTCCCCATGCTTCATCTTCTGCAGGAAGAGGAGGGAAAACTGATGGTGACTGTGCTGCGATGGGAGGGATGAGCCATGTGTTCGCTCTGAAGCCATAAGGAAGATTCCCAAACTGCAAAGGGTTTAAAAGAGGAGGGTTAATAACATGACAAGGGAACTATAAGATTTGGAGAACTATAAAAACGTCTGACTCAAACAGATTTCATAGAAAGGTCAGTAAAAAGATGTTTGACCCATTACCCAAAAAAAAAAAGGAAGGGAAAAGAAACTAAAGCTGTGATGATTATTTACCTTATTACGTTCTGAGAATGCGTTCATGAGCTCATTGTATGCCTGCGAAATGATAGATGAGATATATAACTTCAAATATCCAGCACAGAACCGAACAGTAACACAGAATGAACTGAAATTTTACAAATGTACAGCCTATGTACAAAATCTCCATCCAGACAACTTAACCAGTCAAAGTAGGCTAAGGTAAGAAAGTCCAGCACTAGCATAAATCTCCATTTCTAAAAGAAACTACATGTGACCACTACTGGCACTGTCTAGATTTGGCAAAACCAAACCACTCTAACAATTCAAATCATTTTGGTGAGGCAAAAAATATTTGAAAAATCAATTGAATTGCAAAAGATAGTTAATCTATTTTACTGACCAATCTTCTGGTAAATAAAGCACAAGTATGAACATTGTCGAACTTGAAGGATAACAATGTAAGAAAAACTAAACCATCAAGGACGCAAGTTGAGCAAGGGGAAAAAGAACTGACATTGTCAAAAGCTCGGCTAAGCTGCCCCAACAAATCAACAATGTTGTGACAGAGGATCCGCTGCTTTCCTACACTATAAAACCCCTTCCTGCAAGCTTCAACATTAACCATCTTTCCATTACAAAGCTTCACCTGTGAATAAACCGAAGACCTCAATGAGAAATCTAAAGCAACATTGTAAAGAATAATAAGAATAATGCTATAATTTGAATTTGTCTAGGATGCCTTTTCGAGGTAAAGTGCTTCGAGTAAAAGCACTATAACTGGCTTCAGGAGGTTTTTTTTTTTTTTTTTTTTTTTTTTTGGGGTACTTGTTCGGAAAGCACTTGAACCAAAAAGAAAAAAAGAAAAAAAAAAGCAATCTAAGTGTTTTTTTTAACTAGTATCGTCTTACATCAAGGGATAAAAGATGATCATCAGGGGAAATTTCTTCAACCCGTCGCTTCGGTGCCTTCCTTATAACTGCAACCAACATTCAAAATAATCCACCGCAGTTTAATTACAAATACAAAAATTTAAAATAATCTTATATAAAGAGATGCAAGGGAGAGCGAAAAGTACATTGAAGAGGGGGAGTGAGATGAGAAAGTGAGAAGAACTCATAGAAACTGCTGAGCTTAGGGAAAGCGTGGCTCATCTCTCCATCTCCATCAACCGTCACGTCATTCGATGATTTTGAATTCTTGGATTGCGGTGAAGACGGTGGTTGCGATTGCTTGTCTTTTTCATTTTTGGCGGTAGTTTTCTTGGCGCTCTTACTATCAGGCACATTCTTTCCGGCGTCGAATCCGCAAGGGCCGAAGCTCGTCGTACACGCCACAATGTCCAGGACGCGCCTGACGTGCGCCGCTGCCCCCTCTTCATCGAAGTCCTCTGTTGGATTACACGGAGCAAGAATAACGGTCGAGTATAATCAAACAGGCGTTCCAAGAAACCGCGGGGTAATCTTGAAGCCAACAAATAATTACCGTCGGTTAAATAAAATTTACCTTCCGTTAGCGAAAGAACGCAGGGCTTCAGTGCTGCCACGTCGACCGCATCTTTTAACCGCGGGCCCCTTATCTGCTCAATTTAAAAACTCACAAAATTATTCTATTCTTTTTTTTTTTAGGCAAAACCGACATAAGAACTTAAAACGGATAAATATTTTTTTAATTACAGAAATACCCTTACGTATTTCACTCTTATTCCCTTTTGAGCCCAACTAAATTTAAACAGGTTACCGTTACGTATCAAGTTTTTTTGTTAAAATGAAATACACTTACAGTAAAATTTACAAAGAAAAATGGGAAAAATGGAATAGTTTCTCAAAATTTGCGAACTTTTTACCTCGTGAGATAATGAAAAATTGGTGATAGAGCAAGTTTCTGTGTTCACAGAGAGCAGCCGACGAACATCTATAATCCTGTCCGTTGATATTCCCTGTTGACAAACATTATCTTATAGGGTTAAGTCATATCTTTGGCTAGAAAATTAACAAATTTTATAATTACAATGACGCGACTATCTCACACGTAAAAAGCGTAAATTTAATTTACTAGTGAAATGAAAACGGATAGTTGTGTTTGCTATTGCTTGTATCAAAAATTCAGTCTCTAACAACAAACTCGAGATTCGAGTTCAGCTAATACAACTAATGGGGAAATTTGTTTAATATCATAATCGTAGCGTAGATTTCTTTTTTCTAAAAAAAAGGCATTTGCAATAAATATATGTGTATAGACACACACACACACACACACACACAGAGTCACACACAGACACACACACACAAAAAAAAAGCGCAAAGAGAGGAAAGATGCCCAAGAAAACAAAAGAGTGTGGACGCGCAAGCAACACCATCACAGAGTTGGTGCCGCTGACTTGTAACAGCAGCGAGAAAAATAAATATATTGACAATTAATTCAAGCTGAATATTCGCCCACGCAGAGTGGCTGGTTTCAACATGTACAAGTTTAATGAACTTAACCAAGGAGCACCAACACCAAACCTTTAAAATAACTCGAGTATCATCGGGAAGGTTTACGGTGATGTCCAGAACAACCGGAAGAACTGCAGAAACATAATCAATTTTATCAACACGTAGCTGATTATATAGTAAGCAAGAAGTTGACAAAGAACAACGTATTATTTAAAATGAATTGAGGATATATACCCTTCTCTTCTTTCTTCTTCTTCTCGTTTTTGGCCTTGCCGCGACTGTTCCTTGGAGCCATTTTCTACCTCTGCTAGCTTGACTGAGCTGAAACTATAAGCTCTTATCTGTTTAAGTTAACTTATTTCAAGAAATAGGATGAAACAGAACCGTATGCATTGACCAAAATAGAGAGTAAAAATGATTAATAAAAAGCACGCATGTGTTCGCATACAATAGCAAGTGCCAATAAATAAACTTGACCTATGAATCTATCAGAGTTCAGAAATTAATCGATATCAATTAAAGTAGACATTAATTAACCGAAAACAATTACCAAGCAGCGGAAGAGAGAAGTACGTACGGGAATTTAATGCAGTTTGTAGTAGAGAAACCGACGGCTGCAGCAATAAGAATTAATACACCGTATATAAGGTATAAAAAGAGTATTAAGTAAATAACGAAGCTCAGGGAGCTGCAAGAATGGTGGGTTTTGAGTACGAGAAAGCTAAGTGGAGAATAATGAAGCGTGCTTAAGCATAAAAGAGATATGAAACCAAACGAAATGAAGGTCTCATCCACATCCAATTGAAGAAAACGGTGTGAGAGAGAGAGAGAGAGAGAGAGAGATTGAGAAAGAGAGGGGTGGGTGGGTACTAGGCCCAGCGGGTATGATAAGAAAGGAAGGGCGGAGATTTAACAGTCAGATGATATATGGCATTTTATGCCAGTTTCTGGCTAGATATATATATATACACCCACACACACACACACACACACACCGTTTTCCTTTTTTTTTTTTATTGTTATAAAATTTCGATATATATTAAAAAAAATTAGTGAAAGTGATATAAATAAAATTCTAGAATTCAAAAGGCAGCTAGGGAAAAAAGAAAAAAATAAAAGAATGAAATTATCTGCACAAGGTAGTCAGCTTTAAGAAATGGTTCTGTTGGTGTTGCACTTGCAGATGAGCCAAAATCTCAGCCTCTGAAGTCTTGAGTATTACTTTCATAATAAATTGTTTCATTTGTGATATGTCAAAACAAGCAAACCCACATTGCTGTAATTCATTTTGCATAATTATCATATGGACATAGTATCTATATAGAACGTGATTAATAAAAATGCACCAAAAAGACCGAAAAAGATGTGCAGTAAATTTATATATATATAAAAAAAAAAACTGAATTCCAGATTTACCATTTAGTTTATATGTTGTAACCAAAATCAGAAATAAATTTGGTATTTCTGCATTACCGTATCCGCTCATTAGTAGCTGATTTGAGACACTGCAATTTTCTTTTCAGTGTTGATTAAAATGCAGTGCAAGCTGCTGATTTTTTTTTTTTTTTTTTTTTGTGGGTAAGTTGTGTACGTTCTCCCTTACCAAGATGGCAAAACTTGTTCACTATTATGTGATTATGTCATCAATCATTCAATCTGCAGCGCTTGAGAATCACTGATATCGCATTGCAGTGACCATTCTACAAGAATAATGTTAACCACATCCTATTTTCTTCATCAATCTCACAGCTGCGAAAAATGAATTCCTTTTTTTTTTTTGGTTCTTTAATCCTCATGCAGGAAACAATTAAATGACCATAATTCCAAGTTTTTCAATTGACTTGTATGTGTAGCTAGCCGTGTTCCATGTGGGTGGATAACCCACCACCATGTCCATGTTGCTCCAAATTGATATTCAATGGCTAAGTTGACACGCACCTTTCATTTTTCTGGCTTCTTCTATCAAATTACCAAATTGTTGTAGTATTTTCTTTCCATCGATATTCTTCACATAATTTGTCCATTGTGTACTTTTTTTTCATTTTGAGTAATTGACCGTTGCGTACTTATTCTAAAGAATGGACGGAAAATTAATTATTTTGTCTTAATCGATTTAGCTAATCGAAGTTCGGTGACTCCGATTGATTAATTCTGCTGTTGCGTGACAAAATGCTCTACATTTCTTTCCATAATTAATTGTCAAATAATTTACTTGGTTCATAGTTTTTTCACAATATTATAGTACTGTCTATGAAATACGTAACTGTTTCTCTCTTTTATGTCAATGCATACCAACAAAAATGTCAATGTAATAGTTTTCATTATTATTTTTTTCCTATCAAATATCCAGTATCACACATTTTTTGATTGCCTAATCAATTAAGAGTGTGTTTGGAACTGAAGTTGAACAATTGTAATTTAACTACAGTATTAAAGTGTTTGGTAAACACTTGTTGTTGTACCTTAGAAACTATTTTAATAAGGTTTTTCACTTGTATAATAGAAAATCTATTATATTTTTAATAATTTTGTAAAATTATTTTTTTAAAATGTATATTTACTACAAATTATTAATTTTTGTTTCAAAGTTATAATTTTTTTTTCCACAGCAGCTGTAGCTTTTAAAATATAGTATCTCAATCCCAAACAGAACTTAAGTCATACAAGACCACAAGAGAAAGTGGTTCCTTGTTAATGCGACATGTCGCATACTACCACTAAGGGTGGTTAGTTAGTAATATTGTAACTTTTAAAATATTCATTGATAATTGTGATGAGAATTAGTTAAACATTCAGTAAAATTTATTTTTAAAAGTGTTGCGAATTTTAAAAATAGCCATATATATTATAAAAATTTTATTGTTAAATTACTGCAAGAGTGTAAATGATTGAATTAAAATAATGTTGAATAAAATTTATGTACACATTTATAAATATGTATATAAAATATTTTTTATTATGTGTATATAATAAATATTTTTATTATATATATACATAAAATAATAATTGATAACTAAAATAAATATTATATATTATTAATAATATTTTTTATTTTGTTATCTCAATATAATTGGTAATAATAATAATGATCTCTTTAAAATTATTAATTTTATTTTCTAATTAATAATGATAATTTTATATTTTTATAATATGTATGAGGATATATATAAAATTGTATTAAATATAAAACTGATTTTTAAAATCAGGTTTTGAAAAACGACTCATTCTTTGCTTTTCAAAATTTGCTATAGAATGAGGCAATTAGTTTAGAACATCACATGCCTGCCAATATGACATTTTTGTTAGAATAAACTTAGTCACGATATTATTATACATAATCAAAATAAACTTTAATGTATTAGACATCATTAATGCTACAATGATCAACCGGACTTGTTTGTGGATTACTTGATTAAGGTATGGAGCCTTACTTATCTCTACTTTTTCTTTTTTTCTTTTTTTTGGTTTTTCGAATGTCTATAAAATACAATGATACCATAGTAGAAGATAGTTTATGCAATTATGCTCCTCCCATTATATTAAGGGAAAAATTGCACTTAAAAGAGAAAGAACGCTTTTCATGTGAGTTTACCATCCAGTTAAGAAACAAGGTTGGGTTCTCCTGTCTCTTTATTTGCCATTCGCAAGTTTTAATTGCATTCAGATCAATAAAGAATCATGACACAAAAACCTTTTTTTTTTTAAAAAAAAAGAAGCTATAATTGAAATTATTAATTAAATGTTGATTTTTTTTACACCATGTATTTATGTAAAAGACACTTATGCTGTGTTTATTTTCTGGAGTGGGAGTGAGGAGTACGGATTCCTCCCACTCCAGTGTTTACTTCACTAAATTTGGGAGGAATTGGGAATCCCGCTCCGTGGGTCTCACCTATTTTTAGCGTGGGGAGTGGGAGTGGAAATAAAATAAAATAAATAATATTATATTTATTTGAATAATATTATTATATTTAACTAAATAATAATTTGCATTGATTCTAAGTTAAAATTATTTAAAAATAATATTATTATATTAATAGAGAATTAATAAATATAATATTATTATATTTATTTTAAAAATAACAGTACTATATTTATTTACTATTAATAATAATAAATAATTTATTCTAAGAAAATATTAATTTTGTACTAAATAATATTATATTATTATTTTATATAATAATAAATTTAATATAATTATATTAAATAAAATAAAATAATGTTTCATTTTATATTAAAATTAAAATTAATAAAAAATTGTGATGTTCATAATTAAGAATATTAATAATTATTATAAATTTACAAATATAATAAAATAAATATTTATTCAATAAATATTTATTCATTAAATATATTTTTTATTAGCTTTGTAATTAAAAATTATAATTCTTTAAATAAAGATAAAATTATAATTTGAAACTATTTACTCACAATCCAAAACAAAGTAAACACATAAATTAGATTCTGATTTCCATTCCATGCTTCCATTCCAGTGTAAGTAAACAACCTACTTCCACTCTCACTCTACACTCCCAATCCTAAGATTCCCACTCCTAAAATTCTCACTTCTCAAGATTCCCACTCTAATTTAAAAAATAATCAGTACCTTTGGTAGTGGAGGAAATCATTGAACATAAATTAACATAAATGCAAGTAGTCCGTATTACAAGAGATATTATTTTCTAGCTACCCAACAAATTAACAAGCAACAAGCGTTACAAGCATAGCAGAGCTCCCTTAATGCGCAAACGTATATGGAGCGGCCGCTCCGCGGCTCCATTATCAGATTATCTCCATCAAATCAGAGTGTCAATAAAAATGTGTGCCTTCTTTTGTTTTTTTTCCTGCTTTAGGTAGCATAGAAAGAAAAGAGACATTTATCAACTGGCGGAGGCCACTTATGACATGGGATTGAGGGACCAATTCAAGCACTGAACTGAAATTGAGTGGGGCGGCAATAGATTGTGTTTTAATTTTGTTTATAAGGACACCATTTTTGTTAAATTACTAGATGTTTTTGGTTATGTGTAAAACCTTTTTCTCTATTGGTAGTGTTGCTCAAGTGTCGTCCACATGCCATTAATTAGTCTTACTTTTTACATGTAAATATATTTTGGAAACAGAAAGTTGTATCTAATTTTAAGCAGAGGGAAATGGGATTGGTCAAAATATGCCAATCAAATTACTGTAATTTTGTCGAAAGGCCAATGAAAGAACCCCGAACGATTAGCCAATCAGAAAGTAAATAAAAGCCACAAGCCGTTTCGTCATGGGATGGGAGTGGCATTTCATGATCAAGATTGAAACCAAATACACTCCATTTTGTCTCTTGACTAACTTTTCTGAAAGCATCTGATTGTAGCATACCAGTGTTTATGAATATGATGCGCATTAATTTTCTTTTGATTCCAAATTCACCAATTTTTGTGGCAATTTACGATCAGATAAGTTAGTCAGGAATGACGATATCTGAACAAGACAGTACCTAGACGGCAGCCAATGCGATATCATTGTGCAGAGAATAATGAGTCGTTTTGATACACTGCTTGTACCACTGCGCACTGTTCCTGTCGTCATCTTGTTACGGTGTCAACCCCCTTGTTTGAATTATCATTACTCAATGGCAATGACTGCATCATCCAAATGAAGATTCAACTTTTGGCAATGGTCAATGAATTAATTACAACCGTCCAAATCACAACGTCCAAATCACAACGTAAAAACAGTTACCCAGAGAATTGATAAGGTATATCTTTTACTATTTTAAGATAGTGATTACATTTTGAATTAAAGTAGAAATACTGAGAAATGGAGATTTTGGAATTAAGAGTATAGAGTGAGAGTAACTTGATTAATTATACTGAAATCTAATATTTTCTTAGAATAAACTATTTATTATTATCAATTATTAATATTAAATAAATAAAATACTATTATTTTTAAATAAATATAGTAATATTATATTTTCAAATAAATATAATAATATTATATTTTCAAATAATAATATTATATTTAAATAAATTTAATATTATTATTTTTAACAAATGTACTTTATAAAATAATATAATAATATAAATTAAATAAATATGATATTATTTATTTTATTTTATTAAATATAATTATATTAAATCTAATAAAAAAAGAAGTAAAAAAAAGAGATCGGAGTGGACTCCCCCTATGGAAGTGAGAATCTCACTCTCCACTCCAAAAAGAGATAGGGCCCACGGAGTGAGATTCCCACTCCTCCCTTAAAATATGTAAATAAATACTGAATTGAGAAGAATCAACACTCCTCACTCTCACTCAAGTACATAAATATAGCATAAATGTAAAATCATCCATACTTGTATTACGAGAAAAGAGGGAGCTTGAGCCTTGAGCAATAAACAGTTTCACCTAATGATTGTCAAAATGTAACTAAAATAATAATATAGGACATACCGTATTATGTGCAGCACCAAAACTTTTGATAGACAATTCCATACATGCACCGCATTTTCATATGCTATTTACTAAAGCATATGCTAATACTTAGCTTCAGACCTCAGGTAAAGGTGCAAACCAACACGAGCCTCAACAAAACAAATAACAAATTACGCCATGAAATCAGCTCCATCCGCGTAGAAAGTGCACTGACTTCAGTAAACTAGTTCAACAATAGATTCTGCAGATTAAATTCTTCTTGAGCTAATTAATGGTCATTGATAAATCTGCCAATATTGTTGTGATATAAAGGCGAGCACAAAAGGAATAAACAGCCAGGCAGCTAATAGATATGTTAACAAATGATGGTGCAAACCAACAAAGTAAATCAAACTATAAGCCCCACATGTATAAGTCACTATATGGTGCTGTGTAACTTTAACTGCTGCATGGTTAATCCATCTTAAAAGACTGTCTCACTACAATCAGACTGCAAGAGAAAGCGAAATGATAATCTCTGTAGTGGTTCTTGAAGGATTTCTATGTGTCCCTGGCCACATTGACATTGTAATTTAATAAGAAACTAACTCACAAGTTTTTCTAAATTTCCTAATCTCATGCTTTCTGAGCAATGCAAAAAAAAGGCCCCAAAGTAGTAACCACACAGGCCATCAATGACAGTCTTCTCCAAGGTTTTAATTCTATGCATATGCTATTATCCAAAAGGTTAATAATTCAATGATCAAGCATATGTTGAGAGTACAACCATGGTGAATAACAAAGAAATGCACAAGGAAGAGGTTTCTCGACAAGTATAAATGTTTCTTCCCAAGGATGTAAATGTCTTGGCTTAACAGAAATGCAGACCCAGAAGAAGAGCTTTCTCATCGTTGAATATAAATCATTGGCCAAGACGCGAAAACCTCATCTTGAAAATGAAAATCCACAGCAAACAATAAACTTCTCATTATGGTCAAAGCTGCTACCAAGCCATATAAATATGATACAATGAAACAACTGTTAGCATATGGCTTAAATAACATGTGCATAAGTGCATTACAAGACAAACCATGTATAAAACCTTTGCAATTTTAATCTAGCTCTATATAACATATGCTGAAAGAAGAGTTGTCTTTAAATAGAATGTAAATGTACCAACTGAAAATGCAGCAAATAGCGAAATGGGAAAAGATTCCTACCACCAAATCAAATATCAACATTAATTCTTCATTTCATTTGAGGAAACACACACACACATTTACATATAAATATGTCAAAAAGTAATGAACACAAGAATGATTGGGAAAAAGAAATAGATAAAGCTAGCAAACAAAAGAGTGCAAGAGGATCAGCAAGAAAATTTGATCAATGCAAGAAGTGCGTTGGCAGCTGACAGACGTGTAAAGTATGGGAAAAACAAAACAATGTTGGGAGAAGTCTAGGCTGGCAATCAATGCTAGAACGCAACCCACGCCTTTTTATTTCAACCCAAATGCCACCCATAAAGCATGGTGCAATCGTTGTAGGAGAGGTTGCGAAAGTCACAATGCAGTATCTCAAACAAGGACATGGGGCCCTCTCCATCTTAGGCCATAACTTCACATCATCAGTACCAACAAATACATGAACTTCTTGCTCAGACCTTTTACTTTGCCATCATATCCATTTTAACCGAAATTCAAATTTCTCTTTAATGTTGAGTATAAGGATATGGAACTAAATAATGTAATAGCAGTCGAATCCAAGTTTAAATTCTTTATTGTTTTGAACTGACCTGATAAAGCATAGCGTCACTTACCAATTGTGACTGAACTAGAATGGATTTGCCGTCAACATCTCAGAACTAGAAACGGACGCGCTCGACAGTCGGTCTAGCCACTTCCCAGCTGTGACTACTGTTCAGCGAGAGCCGTCATTGCACAAAATTAGGGTTTGAGCCACTCA
Organism: Citrus x clementina; assembly: GCF_000493195.1. Taxonomy (NCBI): domain Eukaryota; kingdom Viridiplantae; phylum Streptophyta; class Magnoliopsida; order Sapindales; family Rutaceae; genus Citrus; species Citrus x clementina. Next base: position 48,158,388 of record NW_006262339.1, read on the forward strand.
TAGCCTGTCTGCGGCTAAATTTAACCAAGTGTGAGAAACGATGTGTACTTCAATGAGCTCTTGGGCTGAAATAGTGGTTTAGACTTTAGACACAAGCTGGGCAGTATCCGCTTCCGAATCGAACCGACACCGATGGGTTCTAAATAATATAAACTGAAATTTAAAACAGAACCCGAATTCGATTTAGTTTGGCAAAAACAAAATCGAGCCCAAACCTTAGAGGATGCTTTTTACAATTCTCGAAATTTATAGTAAAACTGTTTTTTTAATTAAAATTATATAAATATTTTAATATAAATTAATTTATTGGAAATTTAATTAAACAAAAATAAATGATTCTTTTACCAATTTTTTCACATTCATTTTATTTTATAATTTATATTTATATTTATAATTTTAATTAAAAATATTTTTAAATAAAATATAAGAGTTTAGAGTTATAAAGATAGAAATTATATAATAAAAGAACAAATTAAAGATAAATTTACTATTTTATGATTTATTTATAATTTTTAAACAAATATTTTTAATTAATTTTTTATGAGAATATGGTTAATTTTAATATATGGATTTATATTTTATAGCTTATTTAATCTTTATAAATTCTACTAAAAAAAATCAAACAACAACTAAAATTTTGATAAGAGTTTATAAGAGCAAATAAACATTTATGACCATTAAATAAGCCATAGTAAACAAGTACTAAAGATGAAAGTAATACTTAGGAATATTCTACCATGTCATGATTAAAATTCCAGTATCAATGCTGTGATAAATATAAATTTTGTAAATTACTAATAAATGAAAAGTAAAACAATCAATTAATGCAAGAGTGGTAATTTGGCGTTTTCAAATTACAAACAAAATAAACATTTAAAAAACATGAAACTTGTATATCATTATTAAACTTTAATTTAAAAATAGTTTATTTATTTAATTTATTTAAGCAACAAAAATAACTCACCAATTGAAAACAAAAATTTTGTACTGAAAACAATTGGAATAAGTCTTATTAAATTGGTTCAACCATAAATTTTATATTCACACTAGGATATTTATAATCTTTTTTTTTTCATTTTCTATCGTAGTATTTGTTTATCATACAAGTTACTTAAGTAAAAGTATTATTTTTTGATGTGGGTCAAGCCAAAATAAAATAAAAAGACATTATATTACTAGACATATATAAAATATCAATAAATTTGGATCTAATTTTTAGTTTTATAAATATTTTATGTAGTTTCAAATTTTGCTTCTTATTTATTCTAAAACTCATTTGGGATTGCCATTTAAGAGATTTAGAATGATGCAAAATCAATTATCTTACAAATAGTTTTGAAAAATATAAATCAAATTTTAATTTTTAGAGTAAGTTTTATCCTTAATAAAATTTCACATATATCATCACATGTATTACATAAACCTAAATTTATTATTATTCAATTTAGAAACAAAAAACAGTAAATATATAAGGTAATCATTATCATAATGAGTTTTTATTATATATTTATAATTTTTTTAATAACTCTTGTAAATATTTACTTCGTTTACATTTCATTTATAAGTCTTCTATTTCATTTATATAATTAAATGTTATTTTACATTTAATGTTGATTTACAAGTTTTATATTATCTATGTAAGTTTATGTTTTGTTTACCAATAATACATCATTTGACCATTCCTATATTAGTTTATTTATTTTACCTTTTATTTAGAGGTCTTATGTTTTATTTACTTAATTTATTTTTTATTTTACACTTAATGTTAATTCACAAGTTTTATGTTACATGTGTATTTTAAGTTTTGTTTACCAATAATACATCATCTTTACCACTTATATGTTAATCTACTTATTTTACATTTTATTTACAGGTCTTATATTTTTTTTACTGAATTTATGTTTTATTTCACGTTTAATGTTGATTTACAAGTTTCATGTTATATTAATAAATTTTTATTTTGTTTAATAATGATATATCAATTTATCAATACAATGTTAATTTACTTATTTTACCTTTTATTTTTTAGGCTTATGTTCCATTTGCATCATTTATGACCTATTTTACACTTTTTGTTGATTTATAAGTTTTACATTGAATCTATAAGTTTTTGCTTTATTTACTAATAATACATCAGTTTAGCACACTTATATTGATTTACTTATTTTACCTTCTTTTTACAAGTTTATATTTCATTTACACAATTTATAACTACTACGATTGCAGCATCATCTGCATCATCTAAATTAAATTGGAATCAACCAATATTTTAGAAGTCCTAAAAGAAGCCACATAACTCCTGTTTTGTTTTGCATATTTCCAAAAAAAAAAAAAAAGTTTCACAAGACCATGCAGAAACTATAAATTATGGCACTGACCATTTTTTTTCCATTTCAACTACAGGTAATACTTACATGTGTGTAAATACACTATCTACGCATGCCATATACAAAAAAAAAAACAGAACAGTTAAGAACTATTACCACATTCAATTACGAGGACATACCTTTCACAGGACAGAGGCAACATTTCCTCTCAGCATTAGGCATTTCGCATGCTCTACAAACCCATGAGGTAAAATCTTGAACATCAGTTACCCCATAGCATTCTTGGTGAACAGCTATCTGGCACTTGAACAAATAACAATGTCATTTAGGTTGAGAAAAAACTCAATAAATAAAGAAAAAAATCTCCAAAAGAATACAATATAAGCTTCAATCCCCTTGCCTGCAAATGGTTTATCATTTAACCACCCCAATCTACCTGGTATCAAGAGACAGTCAATAATGACCTACCTATTGCAGATAATAATTTTATTGTAGTCCCAGTCTTCAACCCATCTACAGATAGCACATCTTTCAGTTGTCCATTTTACAGAAACAGGCTCGTACTTCTCTGTAGCAATAAAACACTGTTATGTAAGTTTCCCAATACTGAAACATCACAAAAATTTCTAGTTAAAATTTTTGAAACCCCTAAGAACACCACATCAACCCTCCCGCCACACCAACTCCCCCCCCCCCCCCC
>NW_006262339.1:48161514-48166554 GCF_000493195.1 Citrus x clementina
TATCTTGTCAGGCAGCACCATTTGCCCGTCATTTTCTACAGCACTGTCAAAAAATATTGTTTGGTATAATGTTTAAAAATTCACATCAAATGAACATCCATAATACATAGCCAAAGTAAAACATCAGATGTCTGTAGGATTAAGTTAACATACCTGACACCTGGCTGCCATTTTCCTATATTTGATGATTGAAATTTAAACTTTACTCTGCAATTCGGGCAATAATAATCAATGTGCTCCAGATCCTTCACAGCATAATCAAGTCAGTGAACCCCCAAACTCCATGAACATAATGAATAACATAAATAAAAACAAAATAAAATTACAAATTAGGTAGGTGTACCTTAAAATGTTTGCCAGAAATTTCGTCACACTCAGCATGCACCCAAACATTACAACCGTCACAACATACCTGCTCCAGAGAAGTAAAACAATATTTTCTCAGTGTTTTTTACCCCCACCAAAAAAATATATATATACTAGCCCCACCGGAAGTGTGAATAATCTCACCCAATTCCCACTATCTGAATGGTGCCAAATATTCTTGCATATGCCACAGTACTGCTCTGATTTTTGTAACTGTAAAAGGAATAAATGTGGAGATCATGTTAAGAAAAACAGTTAATCTATTTCTTCCATCAATAGAAAAATAGAAGCTACATTCATGTCAAATAAAATTCAAGAACAGAGTCTTACGAACCTTAGAACAATGTTTACATAAAAACTGGGTTTCAGATACTAAGCCTTTCATTCTCTTCAACTTGCAAGGTCGAAATAAGCCACAACCGTCACACACTCTTGCAACCTTATAACATGCATTCTGCAGCAGTTGATTAAACAAATGAATTCTTGAAACACAAAACAAAACTATCTGATCACTACCTACGGAAATATATTATCCATAACCCAAAGTAACAGTTGAAAATACAACACAAACATCCAAAGTGTTAGAAAATAAGTGTTAAGGAAAAGCAGAATTTGTGTGTACAACCACAAACAATATTATTGAACGGGTACAGTCCCCGCACAGTCTAGTAGAGTGACTATCACACAGGATGAGAACCACTAATCCACTAGAAAACATTGCACGAAAATTCCACGATGGGAAAAGTGACTAAGATTGAATTTTAGCGCCTACGACAAGACATGAAAAATTTTAAAAAGTACAAGCAATCCTCCAACTTGAAGTAGGACTGCAACAGCAATGGGAAAGGGCCAGAAACAGCACAAAGAATATATCAAATGGTACCATCAGCACCACCTGATAACAAGACAAAAATAATTCAAATGCCAGAATATCAAAGTAAGAGGAGAGTGAGAAAAGAACAGCCTCAAACAAGTCATGAAGAAGGATATAACATTGTAGATGGATGGTAAACCTAAGCTAGTGTATAAACTTTCAATTCATCACCACAAATTTAAAAAAGCAGATTCAGTTCATAACTGCATGCAACATGTACATCTGTGTAGCAGTACTTTGAAAAGTTTACCTAATTTATTAACTTAATTCAGATGTTACACAAGTCTCTTCTGTGCAAATCATCCAAGAATTGAATATTTAAGTAACAGTTTTATGGTAAACAACAAGACAGAAAAACCAAAGCTAATTTAATTTAATCATATGCATGTGAATCTTGCTGAATAGTGATTAGAGCCTTGCAACGCATCCGTGAAATTTCAATGCACCACAAAGTAGTGAAATTATGAAGAACTTACCTGATTCTGAGGGCAGTATTCCAGATCCTGACCTGAACCCGTGGCCTCTTGGCCTCTGCGGGAATAAGCTTCTGGACCAATTTGCCCAATACCAAGGTTCAAGTCCAAAAAACCATTTTCTGCCAAAACTGCCTCCTCCAGGGCAATCTGAAAACCACTGATCTTGCTCTTGTGCAACTGGGTTGGCTCCTGAAATCTAAACAAACAGAAATCAAGAAAACCCTTTATACTCTAAAAATATTATTGTGCAATCATCCAAAAATGGAAATATACACACTTGTCCATGAATTCCGCAAAAGGGAATAGCATCCCTTGCTTCACCCATCCATAGTCCTGCCCATCAACATCATTACAAACAATTTAAGTGAAAACATGATGACCATATATTAAACAAAAGAAACCAACAAAATGAAAACATGAGAGACTTATATACCCTTTGTGTTCCATTCTTTGAGTAGCCAAAAAACATGACACAGAGGCAGCCAGGAATACAGCACCTCAACACAGCTTCAGGCGCTTGCAAAATGGGATCAATTACAACAGCAGGCCAAGCTGGATACGACCTCCCACATTTAGCCCAAACTAAATCACCCAGAGCAAAATCCTCAGGCTTGTAAACATCCTTCCTCTTTTTCTTTTTCTCTTTCTCTTTTGTAATTCTCTCTACATTCCTAGAACTAAACCCTGGCATAAACTGTTTCTTACCCGCCATTGGCAAAGAATTTACATTACCTGCCGGCATAACAGGGCGACGCGAAACCAAATACTCTCTCGGATCAAAACCATTATATCCTCTATAATTTGAATTTCCAAATCTATACTTATCCATGGTAAAACCCAACTTATCAAAATCCCCGTTCACTTCTATAATATCAACATCATCTTCCTCGTCAAAGCTTGAATCCGTGTCACCAACAACAAGAACCGAATCATCATATCTGGAAGGAAGTATTTGAGTCCTTCCTTTCGAAGGTTTCAATGCTGGAGGTCGAAACCTGTCGGAGCTCCGGTTTGTGCCTCTTCCTTTATAATTAAAATTGTTCAAATCAGGTTCAAATTCGGGGTCCCAACATGTGGCTTCCTCGCTAATAAAAGAACTTGAGCCACTGCTTAAATCATCGACTTCAACATGCATTAAGCTTTGATGACAATCGTCGCCTCCTCTTCTTCTTCGTTTCTTTGGATTTGCTACGTAAGCATACTCATCGGCGACTTCATTTTCCTCGCACGACTCTGCAATCTTGCAAAATTGTGGATTTGGCATTTCGAGTTTCGAAGGTCGTTTTATAATCATACCTTTCAGACAAACCCTAACTTCCCATCCAACACGGCAAATTATATACTCACCTTATCTAAACCAGCGACTTAATGTTTGTATTTCCGTACAATTAAATTTGTTAATATTAAAACCCTAGCCCTAGACTTTAACTCGAAACCCTAACTTGCGGCGCTGGCGGAGGAGACTTACGAAATACCGCACGTTTCTGTTTCCGTTAAGAAACGATTTAGAGATAATTGGATGAATATTTGTGAATAGCAATCGCCGAATTAGTAGCGACGAGAGAGAAAATCAATTTTCCCTGCAAAAATAATACAATTTTCTGAGAAACCCGACGAGCTGAGCGGAGGTGGTAAAGACGCAGGGTGCTGTTTGGCTAACGACGAGTTCTACACAAGGCACGAAGTACAGTGCATATATATTTTTTAAATAATAAATTTGATTAAAACGCAGTTATTATGAATTTATGAGATTAAAATATGGAGCTACGGTGGGGTCCATACCAAATATGACGTGCTTTGGCTCCAAATATTTGGAGAGGGAGGGAGGGTAAGGAATATTGCGTCCTCGAAAGCGCGAAGTGAAAAGTCGAGAGGTAGCATAGAAATTTTATGCTATGTTTCCGCGAGGATGCATCGTGCATCTTGTCGAGCACGTGGCCAACGGTTACTGACCTTACAGTTGCTTGTAAAATAATGTAGATGTATATTTTGTACGCTGTCACGACGAGAGGTAACGGCTTATTGCGTGACTTCCGTCTGTTAGCCCGCGGGTGCGCACCCGTACCGGTGGTGCGCAAAACTGATCTATATCTATATGGCTCGATACCCGACTAGTGACTGTAGAAGCCTGAAGGAGAATGCTTCGTTCCAGCGTTCAAAAAATAAAATAATATAAACTAAACATCGTGCCATTAATTTTAAATAATTATTAAATATTGGGTCATTTTATAGTATCATCATTAAAATTACAGTATTATTTTTGTAATTAAATATAAATTATATAAACAAAACGTAAGAAATATAAATTTAATATAAAACTTATAAATTAACATTAAATATAAAGCAATACGTAAATTATGTAAATGGAACATCGGATTTGTAAATACAATGTAAATAAGTAAACTAATATAAGAATGCTAAATTGATATACTATTGGTGGATAAAATAAAAACTTATAGATGTAATATAAAAATTGTAAATTAATATTAAGTACAAAATAAAATATAAATTGTGTAAATGAAATATAAAACTTGTAAAAAGAAGGTAAAATAAGTAAATCAATATAAGTGTGCTAAACTGATGTATTATTAGTAAATAAAGCAAAAACTTATAGATTTAATGTAAAACTTATAAATCAACAAAAAGTGTAAAATAAGTCATAAATGATGCAAATGGAACATAAGCCTAAAACATAAAAGGTAAAATAAGTAAATTAACATAGTAGTGATAAATTGATATATCATTATTAAACAAAATAAAAATTTATTAATATAACATGAAACTTGAAAATCAACATTAAGTGTGAAATAAAACATAAATTAAGTAAATAAAATATAAGACCTGTAAATAAAATGTAAAATAAGTAGATTAACATATAAGTGGTAAAGATGCTGTATTATTGGTAAACAAAACTTAAAATACACATGTAACATAAAACTTGTGAATTAACGTTATGTGTAAAATAAAAAATAAATTAAGTAAATAAAACATAAGACCTCTAAATAAAAGGTAAAATAAATAAACTAATATAGGAATGGTCAAATGATGTATTATTGGTAAACAAAACATAAACTTACATAGATAATATAAAACTTGTAAATCAACATTAAATGTAAAATAACATTTAATTATATAAATGAAATAGAAGACTTATAAATGAAATGTAAACGAAGTAAATATTTACAAGAGTTATTAAAAAATTATAAATATATAATAAAAACTCATTGTGATAATGATTACCTTATATATTCAATTTAGAAACAAAAAACAGTAAATATATAAGGTAATCATTATCACAATGAGTTTTTATTATATATTTATAAT
>NW_006262339.1:48168937-48171775 GCF_000493195.1 Citrus x clementina
ATACTCTTGTATATTTACTTCGTTTACATTTCATTTATAAGTCTTCTATTTCATTTATATAATTAAATGTTATTTTACATTTAATGTTGATTTACAAGTTTTATATTATCTATGTAAGTTTATGTTTTGTTTACCAATAATACATCATTTGACCATTCCTATATTAGTTTATTTATTTTACCTTTTATTTAGAGGTCTTATGTTTTATTTACTTAATTTATTTTTTATTTTACACATAACGTTAATTCACAAGTTTTATGTTACATGTGTATTTTAAGTTTTGTTTACCAATAATACAGCATCTTTACCACTTATATGTTAATCTACTTATTTTACATTTTATTTACAGGTCTTATATTTTATTTACTTAATTTATGTTTTATTTCACACTTAATGTTGATTTTCAAGTTTCATGTTATATTAATAAATTTTTATTTTGTTTAATAATGATATATCAATTTATCACTACTATGTTAATTTACTTATTTTACCTTTTATGTTTTAGGCTTATGTTCCATTTGCATCATTTATGACTTATTTTACACTTTTTGTTGATTTATAAGTTTTACATTAAATCTATAAATTTTTGCTTTATTTACTAATAATACATCAGTTTAGCACACTTATATTGATTTACTTATTTTACCTTCTTTTTACAAGTTTTATATTTCATTTACACAATTTATATTTTATTTTGTACTTAATATTAATTTACAATTTTTATATTACATCTATAAGTTTTTATTTTATCCACCAATAGTATATCAATTTAGCATTCTTATATTAGTTTACTTATTTACATTGTATTTACAAATCCGATGTTCCATTTACATAATTTACGTATTGCTTTATATTTAATGTTAATTTATAAGTTTTATATTAAATTTATATTTCTTACGTTTTGTTTATATAATTTATATTTAATTACAAAAATAATACTGTAATTTTAATGATGATACTATAAAATGACCCAATATTTAATAATTATTTAAAATTAATGGCACGATGTTTAGTTTATATTATTTTATTTTTTGAACGCTGGAACGAAGCATTCTCCTTCAGGCTTCTACAGTCACTAGTCGGGTATCGAGCCATATAGATATAGATCAGTTTTGCGCACCACCGGTACGGGTGCGCACCCGCGGGCTAACAGACGGAAGTCACGCAATAAGCCGTTACCTCTCGTCGTGACAGCGTACAAAATATACATCTACATTATTTTACAAGCAACTGTAAGGTCAGTAACCGTTGGCCACGTGCTCGACAAGATGCACGATGCATCCTCGCGGAAACATAGCATAAAATTTCTATGCTACCTCTCGACTTTTCACTTCGCGCTTTCGAGGACGCAATATTCCTTACCCTCCCTCCCTCTCCAAATATTTGGAGCCAAAGCACGTCATATTTGGTATGGACCCCACCGTAGCTCCATATTTTAATCTCATAAATTCATAATAACTGCGTTTTAATCAAATTTATTATTTAAAAAATATATATGCACTGTACTTCGTGCCTTGTGTAGAACTCGTCGTTAGCCAAACAGCACCCTGCGTCTTTACCACCTCCGCTCAGCTCGTCGGGTTTCTCAGAAAATTGTATTATTTTTGCAGGGAAAATTGATTTTCTCTCTCGTCGCTACTAATTCGGCGATTGCTATTCACAAATATTCATCCAATTATCTCTAAATCGTTTCTTAACGGAAACAGAAACGTGCGGTATTTCGTAAGTCTCCTCCGCCAGCGCCGCAAGTTAGGGTTTCGAGTTAAAGTCTAGGGCTAGGGTTTTAATATTAACAAATTTAATTGTACGGAAATACAAACATTAAGTCGCTGGTTTAGATAAGGTGAGTATATAATTTGCCGTGTTGGATGGGAAGTTAGGGTTTGTCTGAAAGGTATGATTATAAAACGACCTTCGAAACTCGAAATGCCAAATCCACAATTTTGCAAGATTGCAGAGTCGTGCGAGGAAAATGAAGTCGCCGATGAGTATGCTTACGTAGCAAATCCAAAGAAACGAAGAAGAAGAGGAGGCGACGATTGTCATCAAAGCTTAATGCATGTTGAAGTCGATGATTTAAGCAGTGGCTCAAGTTCTTTTATTAGCGAGGAAGCCACATGTTGGGACCCCGAATTTGAACCTGATTTGAACAATTTTAATTATAAAGGAAGAGGCACAAACCGGAGCTCCGACAGGTTTCGACCTCCAGCATTGAAACCTTCGAAAGGAAGGACTCAAATACTTCCTTCCAGATATGATGATTCGGTTCTTGTTGTTGGTGACACGGATTCAAGCTTTGACGAGGAAGATGATGTTGATATTATAGAAGTGAACGGGGATTTTGATAAGTTGGGTTTTACCATGGATAAGTATAGATTTGGAAATTCAAATTATAGAGGATATAATGGTTTTGATCCGAGAGAGTATTTGGTTTCGCGTCGCCCTGTTATGCCGGCAGGTAATGTAAATTCTTTGCCAATGGCGGGTAAGAAACAGTTTATGCCAGGGTTTAGTTCTAGGAATGTAGAGAGAATTACAAAAGAGAAAGAGAAAAAGAAAAAGAGGAAGGATGTTTACAAGCCTGAGGATTTTGCTCTGGGTGATTTAGTTTGGGCTAAATGTGGGAGGTCGTATCCAGCTTGGCCTGCTGTTGTAATTGATCCCATTTTGCAAGCGCCTGAAGCTGTGTTGAGGTGCTGTATTCCTGGCTGCCTCTGTGTCATGTTTTTTGGCTACTCAAAGAATGGAACACAAAGGGTATATAAGTCTCTCATGTTTTCATTTTGTTGGTTTCTTTTGTTTAATATATGGTCATCATGTTTTCACTTAAATTGTTTG
>NW_006262339.1:48171967-48262828 GCF_000493195.1 Citrus x clementina
CAGTGGTTTTCAGATTGCCTTGGAGGAGGCAGTTTTTGGCAGAAAAATGGTTTTTTGGACTTGAACCTTGCTATTGGGCAAATTGGTCCAGAAGCTTATTCCCGCAGAGGCCAAGAGGCCACGGGTTCAGGTCAGGATCTGGAATACTGCCCTCAGAATCAGGTAAGTTCTTCATAATTTCACTACTTTGTGGTGCATTGAAATTTCACGGATGCGTTGCAAGGCTCTAATCACTATTCAGCAAGATTCACATGCATATGATTAAATTAAATTAGCTTTGGTTTTTCTGTCTTGTTGTTTACCATAAAACTGTTACTTAAATATTCAATTCTTGGATGATTTGCACAGAAGAGGCTTGTGTAACATCTGAATTAAGTTAATAAATTAGGTAAACTTTTCAAAGTACTGCTACACAGATGTACATGTTGCATGCAGTTATGAACTGAATCTGCTTTTTTAAATTTGTGGTGATGAATTGAAAGTTTATACACTAGCTTAGGTTTACCATCCATCTACAATGTTATATCCTTCTTCATGACTTGTTTGAGGCTGTTCTTTTCTCACTCTCCTCTTACTTTGATATTCTGGCATTTGAATTATTTTTGTCTTGTTATCAGGTGGTGCTGATGGTACCATTTGATATATTCTTTGTGCTGTTTCTGGCCCTTTCCCATTGCTGTTGCAGTCCTACTTCAAGTTGGAGGATTGCTTGTACTTTTTAAAATTTTTCATGTCTTGTCGTAGGCGCTAAAATCCAATCTTAGTCACTTTTCCCATCGTGGAATTTTCGTGCAATGTTTTCTAGTGGATTAGTGGTTCTCATCCTGTGTGATAGTCACTCTACTAGACTGTGCGGGGACTGTACCCGTTCAATAATATTGTTTGTGGTTGTACACACAAAATTCTGCTTTCCTTAACACTTATTTTCTAACACTTTGGATGTTTGTGTTTGTATTTTCAACTGTTACTTTGGGTTATTGGATAATATATTTCCGTAGGTAGTGATCAGATAGTTTTGTTTTGTGTTTCAAGAATTCATTTGTTTAATCAACTGCTGCAGAATGCATGTTATAAGGTTGCAAGAGTGTGTGACGGTTGTGGCTTATTTCGACCTTGCAAGTTGAAGAGAATGAAAGGCTTAGTATCTGAAACCCAGTTTTTATAAACATTGTTCTAAGGTTCGTAAGACTCTATTCTTGAATTTTATTTGACATGAATGTAGCTTCTATTTTTCTATTGATGGAAGAAATAGATTAACTGTTTTTCTTAACATGATCTCCACATTTATTCCTTTTACAGTTACAAAAATCAGAGCAGTACTGTGGCATATGCAAGAATATTTGGCACCATTCAGATAGTGGGAATTGGGTGAGATTATTCACACTTCCGGTGGGGCTAGTATATATATATTTTTTTGGTGGGGGTAAAAAACACTGAGAAAATATTGTTTTACTTCTCTGGAGCAGGTATGTTGTGACGGTTGTAATGTTTGGGTGCATGCTGAGTGTGACGAAATTTCTGGCAAACATTTTAAGGTACACCTACCTAATTTGTAATTTTATTTTGTTTTTATTTATGTTATTCATTATGTTCATGGAGTTTGGGGGTTCACTGACTTGATTATGCTGTGAAGGATCTGGAGCACATTGATTATTATTGCCCGAATTGCAGAGTAAAGTTTAAATTTCAATCATCAAATATAGGAAAATGGCAGCCAGGTGTCAGGTATGTTAACTTAATCCTACAGACATCTGATGTTTTACTTTGGCTATGTATTATGGATGTTCATTTGATGTGAATTTTTAAACATTATACCAAACAATATTTTTTGACAGTGCTGTAGAAAATGACGGGCAAATGGTGCTGCCTGACAAGATAATGGTAGTATGCAATGACGTCGAAGGAGCATATTTTCCAAAACTTCATTTGTAAGCCTCAGAACTTATTAATGTCCTTGATAAGTTTAATAAGACCGTTATTGTTTTTTTCTTTTTGTTAAAAGAATCAAATTGAAAAATTCTGTTAGGGCTGACATTTTCTATCCTCCTCCCCATTCTTTCTTTCGGAAAATGTTTGTTCACACTCTTTATTTGGAAATACTTATTAATAGCCACACATACATTGTCAACAAGTTATTTGATTATTTGACTTGGTTTTTTCAGTAGGGAACTCTGGTTGCACTATTTTGGTTTATGGCAAAGTTGTTTTGAATAGAATATTCTAAAAAATAGCTGAGCTAAACTGATGTTTTGCCCTTTTTCCTTTAGAGTTGTGTGTAGGTGTCGATCATGTGGGCCGAAAAAGCTAACACTTAGTGAATGGGAACGCCACACTGGCTGTAGAGCAAAAAAATGGAAGTATAGCGTGAAAGTTCTGGGCACTATGCTACCACTGGGGAAATGGGTTCGTATTGATTCTTTCATCTTGTTTTTATAATTCTTTTTATCTGTATATTAAATTGTTTAGAACTTTTGGTCATTATTGGAGGCTATTGGCTTAATGTATTGATGATTAAAAGAAATCACAGCTATCTACTATCTTGGTTCTCAGTGATTGTTGCTCATAAATGTAGTTTCCTTCCTTAAAGCCATAGCCTGCTTCATCAGTTTCCCTTCCAACTTTAGTGAATCAGCAAGAAATGTAATTACCTTATCTATAGTGATTGCTCCTATCAGGGAATATTGGATTATTTTTGTGGACAGAATGTAACCCTGCTCCCCTCTTCCCTTTTCTATGTTTTATTTTCTAATTGTAGACATGTGAACAATTGAACATCCCGATAGCCATCTGATCTGTCAATTAACAAAACATTATGGCTATATATGTACATATTAAGTTTTGATTCTTAAATGTATGGTTTTTATTAACATCGAAGACAATGCAGATCACTGAATTTAATGCTGATGCTATGGATCCAGTAAAATTAGATGAGAAAAAGCTACTTGCTTTTATGAAAGGTAATAGGCACATCCTTGAAATATTTACATGTTGATATTATTATTATTATCATTATTGTTGTTGTTGTTGTTGCTTTTGTTTTTTTTTTTTTTTCATTTTGGTGGTGGTTGTGGTGGTTTTTGTTTTTTTTTTTTTTTTTTTCCCCCCCACGGGGGGGGGGAGTTGGGGTGGCGGGAGGGTTGATGTGGTGTTCTTAGGGGTTTCAAAAATTTTAACTAGAAATTTTTGTGATGTTTCAGTATTGGGAAACTTACATAACAGTTTTTTATTGCTACAGAGAAGTACGAGCCTGTTTCTGTAAAATGGACAACTGAAAGATGTGCTATCTGTAGATGGGTTGAAGACTGGGACTACAATAAAATTATTATCTGCAATAGGTAGGTCATTATTGGTTGTCTCTTGATACCAGTTAGATTGGGGTGGTTAAATGATAAACCATTTGCAGGCAAGGGGATTGAAGCTTATATTGTATTCTTTTGGAGATTTTTTTCTTTATTTATTGATTTTTTTCTCAACCTAAATGGCATTGTTATTTGTTCAGGTGCCAGATAGCTGTTCACCAAGAATGCTATGGGGTAACTGATGTTCAAGATTTTACCTCATGGGTTTGTAGAGCATGCGAAATGCCTAATGCTGAGAGGAAATGTTGCCTCTGTCCTGTGAGAGGTATGTCCTCGTAATTGAATGTGGTAATAGTTCTTAACTGTTCTGTTTTTTTTGTATATGGCATGCGTAGATAGTGTATTTACACACATGACACATGTAAGTATTACCTGTAGTTGAAATGGAAAGAAAATGGTCAGTGCCATAATTTATAGTTTCTGCATGGTCTTGTGAAACTTTTTTTTTTTTTTGAAATATGCAAAACAAAACAGTAGTTATGTCGCTTCTTTTAGGACTTCTAAAATATTGGTTGATTCCAATTTAATTTAGATGATGCTGCAATCGTAATAGTTATACTTCCATTTATGATTTCTCTTTGCCTATTAGCAAATATAAATGTGATGATGTAGCATTTTGATTATGTATTCTGAGCATTAGTATTTAATGCAGTTATGATTTTCTCTGAAAATGTTGGCTCCAATCTCAATGCTTGTCTGTCTCATCATATTTAGAACTGATTTTTGATTATGCATACTGAGCAATGTAAGTCAGACTACATGTCTACCTATGTCTGACAAAGGGCTTGTCTTCAATGCCAGCTTGTCTTAACATGTTGAAACTGCTTTTTTAGGGGGTGCACTGAAACCAACAGATGTTCAAACTCTTTGGGTTCATGTTACATGCGCTTGGTTCCGGCCTGAGATTGGTTTCTTGAATCATGAGAAAATGGAACCGGCAACTGGAATTCTTAGAATTCCAACAAATTTGTTTTTAAAGGTATGATGTGGTTATGATGATCATCTAATGAGCTTTCTTTCCTCCTACTTCAATCAAGCATCTTTTTAAGGCAGTGCTTAAAGACTGTCCCTGCCATGCTTGGGTTCTATTTCGCATTCATTTAAAGAAAGTTCTCTTGGCATTGGTTTATTTATTTATTATTATTATTTTCTTTTAGTGTATGGGTGTTGAGTTGACTGCTTGTCTCTGAAATTTTTCTTAAATGTATTGACTGCAGAGTTGCATAATCTGTAAGCAAACTCATGGTTCGTGCACTCAGTGTTGCAAGTGTGCCACGTATTTTCATGCAATGTGTGCCTCAAGAGCAGGATACTGCATGGAAGTAAGTCTTATTGTTCTTTGCTCGTAAACAAATTCATTTTTTGAGAGTTGTAATTTCATGGAATATGTCTACAATGGAAGATAGTGATTAAAAATGATTTTTTTTTCTTATTTTTCACACATGATTTTGCTTACAATGGTCAGTGCATTAAGGAAATGAGGGTTGAACGTTGTAAATTATTTCATTAATTTTTAATATTGAACTTCAGATACACAGCTTGGAGAGGTATGGCAAACAGATAACAAGGAAGTTGATATACTGTGCTGTCCACAGGTTGGAAAAATTTACTGTTCATTGGTTTCTTTATTTTTCATATTTTCTGATTTCAATCTGTTCTTCCATTGAAAGACAAAAGAATTGTCCAACTTTATGCACCATATCTTATGGTTTTTGGTCTTCGTTCCTTCGTATCTTGATTTTTGGTACAGGACCCCAAATCCAGATGCTGTTGTAGCTTTCCACACTCCAACAGGGGTTTTTGCTGGTAGAAGCTTGCTTCAGAACCAGAGAGGCTGTTTCCGTGGTTCAAGGCTGGTTTCAGCTAAGAGAACAGAGGACTCTGAATCACCATCCCCTGATACTAATGACTTCGAACCTCTATCTGCTTCAAGATGTCGTGTTTTCAAACGATCAAAGAATAAGGTGATGAATTTGGGAACCTTATACTTTTTAAAAAAGGAATTGTTGAAATTTTAGCCATGCTTTTTTCGAGGTTGCGTTTCTTTTGGTACAAAATGTCATGTCAGATGTGACTTTTGTTTAGTTTGTAGCTGACTTCTTGTGATCTATCTCTTTTCTTCTTGTTTGCAGAGCATGGAAAGGGAGCCGATATGCCACCGACCAATGGGGCCAAGACATCATTCTTTGGATGCAGTTATTAGCTTGAACACATATAAAGTGATATTCTTGTCTTTGTTTTATTTTTTTCTCATCGTTTCCTTAGATTGTTTTTGTTTGCTGGTAATATTCCATTTTATACTTACATGCTTATTTTGTCTTATGACAGGAAGTTGATAAACCTGAGATTTTCTCTTCATTCAAGGAAAGACTTTACCACTTACAGGTACACCATCATTTTTAATGTGAAATGACTGATGCCTACAGGCCATCATCTCAAATTTTTTTTTGTTTGGGGGGGGGGGGGGGGGGGTGGGTTGCTGTCCTCAGAGAACTGAAAAGCATCGGGTTTGTTTCGGGAAATCTGGCATACATGGATGGGGCCTCTTCGCTCGTAGACATATTCAAGAAGGAGAAATGGTACTAAATTAAGATTTTACAATTATCCATTTTCAAACTTGTGGGTTTAAGTATTCAACTTGTCTGGAATTTTTTTGATACCTCGAATAAGACAATCAGTGTCTGGTTTCCTCATTAGTGATGTGATAGTTATAGAAGGCATTTATATCTCCAGGTTGTTGAGTATCGTGGTGAGCAGGTAACTCAAAGCATTGCTGATCTAAGGGAGAAACAATATCGTAAAGAAGGCAAAGATTGCTATGTGAGTTCCTTATTCAGTAATCCATGGCCGTGACCATGGGATTGTTGTGGCAGAGCTTGTATTATTTGATTGCAATTATAACTTACTGTTCCTTTCTTGTGTGATGAAGAGTTTGAATTTCTCAATGTGGTGAACTATCTATCCTTTCCTAGGTGTTTAATGGTAATAATTGATTTGTTTGAAACTTGGGCTTTTGGGACTTTTGAAAAGTCTGTCAATAGTATAAATATGATGTGAAAATTGTAGATGAGAGAAATTGATAGGCATCTTCCTAAAAGAAAAGGTTCAATGTAGGGCAATGGAGATAATGGAGTTCACAGCATTCACCTGTCTGGCAAGCAGGTGCCAACATGGTATATTTGTTGAGGACTTTTCCTGCTTTGGTTTCTGTGGGCTTTGTGAAAATGGCTACCTCCTTTTCATCCACCTTGCTTCAACCCCCACTTGATTTAGGGCAGAACAACTTTTTATTATTGCTGCTATATGCTTTGTTTTAATATTTATTGGATTATTTAATCTTTAAATTAATGGTTCCTGCAGCTATTCAAGATCAGTGAGGAAGTGGTAATTGATGCCACAAATAAGGGGAATATAGCTCGCTTAATCAACCATTCAGTAAGTTCTTGTTACAAAAGTTAATAACAAAATCTTCAAGATTCTCTTTGGGGTGTTTGTCTCTCTCTCTCTCTCTCTATATATATATATATGAAGCTCTACCCTAACTTGTAATTTCCTCATTCTTTTGCCTGATCAATTAGTCTGAGTTTGGATTTGGTTGGCTTGGGTTAGGTTAGTGAAATTTGTGTTGACCGTACACAGATTCTGTCAATTAATACTTATATCGGTGCATGTGGTTGTGCAAAGGCATTGTATACCCTGCTTTTCTTGGTTCTGCTCTCCTGGTATCTGAAGTTCTCAGACCCTGGTTACTTGCATTGCACCATTTGAGCCTACGACAAAATAACGCCAAAAAAGGAAAAAAATGCATTATTTTAAGGAAAGTGATTATAAGGAGACAACAATTTTGATTTGGTCTGGATCTTTCAGGTTCTAATGATTAGTGTTGCTTTTAGAACCTGAGCTTCACGCCTGTTTCCACCCATTGGTCTTGTTGTAGTCACCAAAAGTTGCTTCTATTTTGTGCTTAAGTCAGTAATTGTTGTTGCAACTGTTTTATGAACCAAAAATTACTTCTGTTTCATTAATTGTAGTTGCAACTGTTATATGAAATTCGACCTTGATTCTTAGTTCATACATTTATTTGGCCCTATGTGGTAGCATTTTTAAAATGATGTTAAAAATTTATTCCTTCTGTTGCAGTGCATGCCTAACTGCTATGCAAGGATCATGAGTGTGGGAGATTGCGAGAGCCGGATAGTTCTTATTGCTAAGACCAATGTGTCAGCTGGTGATGAATTAACGTATGATCTTCCCCACCACTACCCCCCAACAAACAATATAAATTTTGGTTTCTTGGTTGAGGAATAAATTATTGTGCTTTTATTTATTTATTTTACAGGTATGATTACTTATTTGATCCGGATGAGCATGACGAATTGAAAGTCCCTTGCCTATGTAAAGCTCCTAACTGTCGGATGTTTATGAACTAGGTTCTATCTTTCTGCTAAGAGTAACCACCTTATCTTCATTTTTGTGAATCTCACATTGCCAGTCTAGCTTTGTAATTTTCTTTTTCTTCTTGTCTCGAAAATATTTGGTCCATTTTTTTGTAATTCTTTAGATGGCAATAAAAATGTAAATACATCAATCGCCGGCTGGCTGTTTAGTGGTGGTATTTTTGTAAATTGATGTAGACTTTATAGAATGTTCAGATTCCGATTCGTCTTGTGAATGTTACTTTGTTTTCCCGTTGAAGTGCTCTGCGAATTGACCATGTTTCAACTTACCAGCACATTTTCCCTTTTTCCTCGGATGAACTGCAAGTTTAATATTTTTATCTTATGGTGGCGAGATTTGCCCCCATTTTTTGTCATTTTGTTTAAATAAGGTGAATGAGTAATTGTTAATTAAATTATTATCTGTATTACAATTTAGAAGTTAAATTTTTTATACTGTATAAATCCATAAGTTTTATGTTTAACTCTTCTAAACTTTTAAATGGGGGGGGGGGGGGAATTGGGAGAACTTAATATTGCATTCCATTGATGGAGATGGAAGATATGCAATGATAAGAATCTGAAAAAGAAAAAAAATATTTAATATTGCTTTGACGGAGGAACAAGAAAAGATAAGAGAATTTGAAAAGGAAAAAATTCCTACCTAAAAAAAAAAAATTATAAATATTAAATTGACAGGTACTTTTAGTATTGATTAGATCTAGTTGCAAAATATGTTCATTTTCAATTATCGGGGTGGGTTAATAATCAACAAGGGTGGTTTTATAGGAAAAAAAGGGGGCCATCCTAATCTTATGCTTCTATACTCCATTTTGTTGAGATTTTCACATGGCCTGGCAGAGCGCCAATCTCCTGGTAATGGTGGAACCGAAACCACATACGTCAATTTTCACCACGAGATTCGTAGCCTTGCGGCAGTAATGGCTAAAATTCAACAAACCGTGATGAAGCAATTCTTATTCTTAATGGTGTTAGTTATCTTAGCAAACCCCAAAAAATGGGTGAAAAAAAGGAATCAAAGGAAAATTGATAATATAGGTGGGCGGTAAATTGTCTTAATCAGGACTTTAGGTGGACGTGTAGTAATATTATTGGGATATCCTTGAGGCATGCCAGGCCCGGCCCATCACGAGAACCGGAATTCCGATCCATGATGAACTACTTGAATTTTACTTTCTTTTTAAATCTTGCATTTGGCGCGCCTATATAAAGCGGAAGACTGAGAGTTGAAGTCATTTTGAAATTTCTCAGAGAGAGAAACAGAGAAATGAGGAAGAGATTGAAAAGAAACAAGGGACTTTGCGTTTGCAGCTCTCCTTGCTGCCCTTACCATGCTTCTTTATCCCTCTTCAGCTGGTACTTTCTCTCTATAGACTCTCCTTCAACAATGAACTTTGAATTCGAGCCATATCTCCACTTCATTCCAAATTCTTACTCTCATATTCGTATACTTTACGCTTGCATATTTAATCAATTTTAGTGAAATTTAAATCAATTCATGTTTTTCGAATTTTGATTTAAAATTCTGAGCTCTTGTTTTGTTTCATTCAATTTAACTGAATACGAGCTTTTAAGGTACTCTGGAATCTGAATTTCGAAGACAATAACCGTTTCATCATATTTGATCTCCGAATCTGGGATGATATGATCTTCAATTATCAGATTATTTGAAATTTTCTCAAGCTTGAGATCTGTTTGTTTTCAAAATCTATTTGACGAAGTTGTTTGTAGAAGAAGGTTGTTCGGTTGTTTACCAGTTGGTATGAGATGTTTTTAGGAAAAAATTTGATGTTCTACTTTGAGAAAGCAATTTATCGTTTCCAAACATTATTCCCAACCTCTATAAACAGATCGGTTGAGAATCGTTTATTCTTATTCTTCTGTTTCAAAACAGTTTTCCATTTTGATTCTTGACAACTGTTTGGTAGCTGCGAAAATAATGTGTTTAGAAATTTAACAAGATATTGAATCTCATGTTCTCTGTTGTTCCAGTTTACTGACTAAGCAAAAAATAACCTCGTCTGAGAATTAGAAGATTCTGTTATCTCATATTTGAATGAACTCTTTTAAGTTTTGAGGCCACAATTTCTTCAATTTTCCTCTGTTTTCTCTTTAGCCAAACAGAATAATCATGAGAATTTAGTTTTGAAATTAACTCGTGAATTTTATGTTTTCGAAATTGGAGTGCTAAAACTGGCCATTCTCTTGAGCTTTTTGCTAGCCTGCCAAATTAATCTTCAAAGCACAGATCTGCGTTAAATTTGAAATGAGTCAAATTGTTAAATCAGTTTTGCAGTTGATGTTATTTACTCGGTTTAGCTATTATTATTTTTTAAAAAAAAGATAGTATTAAATAATTTTTTTTTGGGCTAAAAAAAGGTATGACGTGGACATATGGACATACATAGCGAGGTTTTTGGACGGAAAATCTCTGCTGAAGCTGGCGTTGACGAGCAAATGGTTCCACGACGTTATTATGCATGACTGCGTTTGGAAGTTCGCGTGCCTGCGTGATCTTCAGGTCCCCGATCCACGCCACGTGTCCTTTAACTGGACCAAGATCTACGCTACGGCTTTTGGTATAGACGAAATCCCTTTGGTTTTGCCTTTTTAATATGCCTTTTTTAATACTGTCACTATCATCATCACAGTCTTATCGCTATAATTCATTATTGCAGATGGGAGTCATTCTTACTTGTTTCGTCAGCCGGACAAACATCTTGGTAGTTCTTTCTTTCAGCATTTTCTGTTTAAAGAATTATAGTTGTATAATTAAAACTAGAAAGGATTCAATAAATAAAGCTCAAAGTTTGTAACCATTTTCAGTTTTTCACCCTTGGATTACCCTTATCAGATATATGGAAGAAACTTGATAGCATCCTGGTTGGTACAATGAAGTGAACAGGAACTTATGATTTTATATTGGGCTTTAACTGTTAACTGCGTTAGATAGATTATATCATGATTAAGATGATCTCATTTGGGTTTCTAAGTGGCAATTAAGAGTAATGGCAAACTAATTGCCCATCAGTTCAAATTTCCTCTCAACCTGCCATGCCTACTTATATTGTTAGTCCACGAACGCATTTCATGCCTATAGGTTTAGTAAGTATATGAGTAGCTTGCCTTTTTATGCAAAATATTTGTTGTACCAACAATAATAAATGTGGAAGCTCATGCTTCAGTGCATCTGCCGGCTAATGAAATTTCTTCACTGTGTTTCGTCTTTTTACCGAACGAATCAGATTGGATGCGAATTGGTGCATTTCTATTCGATTCACAAGAAGCACTCCTGACGGACAAGCTGGACTTGCCCGTTAGAATCATAAAAGAAAAAACTATTGAGAAGATGCTGAAGGCCTGTGGATCCTGCTTGTTGAAAAACATTAAAACTGGGATATGGATAGCTGGTACTGTAAAATCGATTGAAGTATCCTGCTGTTACTTTTAAATTGCGTTCATATTTGGAATGTCATAGTCATTAGCCCAACTAATCGTGCACGTCAATGTGGTTGATTCTTTCAGATTTGCAGCTAGTTCGATGCCCTGCTTGTAACCTTGATACATGTGAAGGTGAGATTAAATGCCTAATTGCTCATAAAAGCAGGGCATGGATTTTTTTTTTGGTTGTTAGATTAATTTGTTAGATAAGATGTGTGGTTAGGGTTGTGATCACTAGATATGTAACACTGCTTTGGTAATAAGCCTAGTGCTGGACCGTAGGTCCAGATCACAGAATGTGAGATTACTTTTAAAATATAGTGCAATATACTTCATGTGGTAGAACCCTGTCACTGAGGATTAGAAATCCATGAGGACCATGACCTTCAAGATTCTTCAACTAACAATTTGTGATGTGCTCTCTTTCTTGGATATTTGTAGCAGGCGATTATTGAAAGAGATACCGAGAAATTTTTTTTTTCATTTAATTTGTTTCATTATTTAGTAAAAAGGCATACCACGAGTTGTGAAGCAAGAAAACTCGCATTTTTCCGTGTAGGAACAATGCAGATGCTAGAAGCCAGGCATATAGAGCTGTTCTTGAGTGAGGGTTTCCTGAATAGAAGCTGGGAGTATGAGCTTATTGGATCTCATAAAATTGAAAAGGATGTACGGGCAGCTTCCGCAGGAATTTTTGATGTGGATCACTTCAAGGACTGTCAATCAGCAGGTAAATCTTCATTTTGTACACTATACTCGTCTAACTCACCGTGTTCAGTCCATATCACCAAGAAAGATTCACAATATGCTCATTAGTCATAACAAGACAAACCCGCAAAAATAAAGTCTGCTTCAGCCACTGGATAGGAACGTTGTCTCTAAAGTTTTCATGTGAAAGGTGTAATAATATTTTCCACAGCATCAAGGAGCATGAGTTAGGTGAAACTGAAAACTATTTGGTAGAATGCCTGATCAAAGATGATCTAAGAATGCAAATGAGGTACTTTGGGTTTAGAATAGCTTTTCACTGACATATTCTCAAATAGCCGATATGGCTACCCTAAGATTTCAAGCTTTCCTTTATCAACAATGTCAATCCAATTGAATGAAAGATTAATGCTGTTAAAGAACTTTCGTTTGATAAGAACCTAACATTTAGCTTTAACTTGCTCTTGAATCGCTGAAACACTTGGGACTTTGTTGACATAAAATTGAGGAAACCATGAGGTGCATGGCCATATGAATTATGAAAATGTGTTTTACATTGTGTACAGTAACAGAACTTTATCAGAAAGATCATAACCGAATTTTCCAACGGATGACAACTAGAATCTATTGGGCTGGTTACTCCGGGATATGGATCGGGATAGAGCTTATGACCGAGAAAGGATTATTTCTGATATTGAAGGTGGAATGAATATAATTCAGTTTTGAAATATTTGGCAGGGGTGTTCGATCTCAAGAGATGGGCCGGCAAACCAAACGAGATGCTACCAAAAGCCATAATTGCTTTTCATGCAGTTGCTATCAACACCAATTTACAAAAGAACGAAGGTACATGTTTACAATGTGTGAAGATCCATAAAAATTTGTTTGAATGTTCTCAGCTCTTCACTTCCGCCTCCCCATTGTTACTAGTGGTCTATTTTTCAGATAGGCCTGCTGACTTCTTCTTCTTCTTTTTTGGGCCTATTGCCAGTACATTCTTTGATTGCCGTTCATATAACATGATTGAACTATACAAACTACATTTTTTCAATTATTTTCTTTTTGACTTTCTGGGAGTAGGAATTCTTGTCAAGTACCACACCATGAAAGCTGGGCCCGAAGGCGATATTGTATCGATCCGAATCTCACAGCAGCTTTTGTAATTCTGCTTAATTCTCACATATATATTAGCAAATATCAGATAATTCTAACTTCGGGACAATTGGTATGCCTAACTCAAAGTTCAGAGGGGATCATTCTTCAGCAATCATTCCGATCTTACCCCTCATTGTAGAAATTATTACAAGATACTGGACAAGTCTTATCTACGATTCAAGATTTATAGCCACTAGTTAATGTCTGTAATCGTGAAGTTCAGTTTTGCTGTAGAGTTTTTCAGGTAGTTATGCTTCTTAAAATGAAGGAGCCATAAGTTCATTTCTTAATTTCTTTTCGTTTGCCTTCAAAAATTAGCATAGGCTGATGAATATAGAAGTGGTTTCAGTTTTCACTTTTTAAAACATTAAAGGATTTCTATTGTCAAACTATACGTCGGCATGCCGTACTACAAATTGTATGCATAGACTTTTCCCCTTGTACTTGCCTTGAACTTATTGCCTATGGGCAAATTTACAAAGAAGTTTGCTGTCATAGAAAGCTAGAGCAATTAAATAGTCTTTGACTTCAGGTTTGTTTTTTAGTTTAATCAACGAAGTCCCGAAACCAAACATCTTTAATTATCCACTAGTCCTGCTCGTCTCTGGAATTAGTCCTTCATCATTCATCATCAATATGTGTATCATACAAGTTTTCTTCTTTCTCTTCTTCCTTTTTTCCTTTATACATTCAGAATCTTGCCAAGTTCATTTTTGTGCCGATAATATCCCCGTACGATTCCCCTTCCAACTTCACGGCAAGCAGCCCGAAAACTGTAGCTATCCTGGTTTCAATCTTACTTGCACTAGCCAAGGCATAACAGTGCTCAAGCTTCCTAATTCTGGAGAATTTTTTGTCCGCAACATCAATTACATCACTCAACAAATATACCTCTACGACCCCGAAGACTGCCTTCCCAAACGGCTCCAAAGCTTCAATCTCTCCGGCTCTCCTTTCGTTGCTACTTTTGTTTCTCACAACTACACTTTCCTCAGCTGCCCAGCTCAGGTCATAAAGTCCCGCTTCACCACCATCGATTGCCTCAGCAATTCAACAACTTCAGTTTTAGCAACTTCTTCCGTGAGTTTTGTGAATTCAATGATATCTTCATGCCAGATAATTTCAACATTGACAGTTCCAATTTCGAGGCCGGTTCACTATGACGAAGGATTCATAATTGACCTTAATAGTGACCTTCCGTTAACATGGAGTTTGCCTGATTGCATTGATTGCGAAGCAAGAGGTCAAATTTGCGGGTTTAAGAGCAGAAATAGTCAAGAAATTGGTTGTTTCAACAATTCTAAACCAGGTAATTATCTTTCTTAATCTTGATTAATCGAATGCTAATTGCCATCAGAAGAAGGGCCACAGAAACTTAAATACAGGGGATACACACACACACACATGCAAATTTCTTTTCCTATTAAAGCAATTGACTTAACTAAAGACACTGTTTTGATTGCATGTCAAGCGTTTAAGCTATTGGCATTAGATTAAAGAAAAAGTGACTATCGAAATACAATGTCAGATCCTGGGGATGTGGGAAATGAAAACGTAATTACTTAAATATAATATGATCAGTGCTATATTACGTTGAACCTAACATACACATACTCACAGCAACAATGCTAATGGTGAGGTCCATCACTGTTGCTATGAGTGTATGTATATTACATTCAACGTAACATAGGATAATCCATATAATATTGTTCCTTCTGATTTACAAGACAATGTCTACTCTTCATAAAGCCAAAAGTCAAAACCCAAAATTTCTATGTTGGTAATTTGTGGTCAAGCATTATTTTAAGGTGCTCTGAGTTGGTGGTGATGGTCGCTTTCTTTATTGGTTTTACTTGGTACATTTTTTTTGGGCCCTTCATTTTTCTTAGGTGCTGAATGTTACTACGTAAATCATAGACTTCATAGCATCTGAAAGGGACCAAATTAGTCGCAGACTTCTGGATGACCATGTTTTTGTTGCATTGTTTCGCCGCCTATGGGAAAAATACAAGGGTGCTTTTACGTTGCATCGAGATACACGTTGGGTGCTTTTACGTTGCATCGAGATACACGTTGAACTCGTTATAAATTTTCTGTTATTGAGTCACACTTATTCCGACATTTCCATTCACATTTGAGAAGTATAATAAAATAGTTGTCAGTTGAACCTCGTTAAATTAGTATTTAGTAAATTTATAATTTTGATTAAATAATAGTTTTTGTAAATTTTAACTTGAGACCACGTGGTAAATTAATAATTTAATAAATTTTTAAAATATTTTATTTTTTATTAAGACACAATTAATGTATAAATTAACTAATTAATTAATTTAAAACTAAATAATATAAAAATATATGTCAATGATTTTCTTTGTTGTTCGTGTCGTCATTAATTTTTTTACACTTTTCATATGAGAAGTCGTTTTAACTTAACATATGAAATAAGACAAAGATCAACCAAATATAATGCCTCTATTTTTTTTTTCTTTTTAAATGAGTTCCATGTAATTGTTTTATCAAATGATTGATTTATTCAATTAAGATCAAATTATAATTATATTATAAAGTTTGATAAAATCACTATATTATTTAATTATACTACATTTATACTTCATAAAAAAATTTATTATGAACGTGAAATAATCTTTATAAATTAATCACTAATTTATCGATATATTAATATTCACTATATTAATAAAATTTTCATAATCCCAAAGTTATTAATTTATCAAAATTCTTCTACGTACACTAAACGGCCTGATTATAGGTAATAAACAGAAGGGTGGCTGATCCTTAGTGATGTTAATTTTCAGGGGGATCAAATGGTGGTCTTCAAGTGTTCAGAATACTTGCGCTGTCGATTGCGATACCAGCTCTAATATGCGCTTCTGCAATCGGAATTTGTGCATGCTGCACGGATAGGAGTCGCCTTGGCAGCATGCAGCTTAACTCGACCCCAACAGCAGTAGTACCTCAGCCACCCATAATGACGGTGGGTCTGGATGAATCCACCATTGAATCATTTCAAAAGCTAGTCCTCGGAGAAAGCAAGCGACTGCCTGGACCGAACAGCAGCGCTTGCCCTATATGTTTATCCGAATTCCTCAGCCAAGAGACAATCAGATGCATACCAGAATGCAAACACTGCTTCCATGCTGAATGCATTGATGAGTGGCTCCGATTGAATGACAAATGTCCTGTTTGCAGAAATTCTGCAACGCCTGTCCATGCCAGTTCTGTGAACCCCTAACATTGTAGAATAGAACCGACCTTTTCTTCTCTGTAATTGCATCCGGCACTGTTATATAATTTGTGTTTATTTTTTGGAGTAGGAGTGTGGAGTGTGGATTCATTCTACTTCAGTATTTACTTACCTTAAAAAAGGAGGGAGTGGGAGTGGGAATTCGTGGATCCCATTCAATTTTGGAGTGGGGAGTGGGATTCCCACTCCCATGAGAGGAGGTGGGAGTGGGAATCCACTCCCCCCACTTCCCATTTTATTTTTATAAAAATAAATAAATAAATAATATCATATTTATTAAAAATAATAATTATATCATATTTATTTTATTAAATTTAATAAAATAAAAATAAATAAATATTATATTTAAATTAATAATATTAAGCATTAATTTTAATAAATATTAATTATTTATTTATTTAATAATAATAAATATTTTATTCTAAAATAATATTAATTTTGTACTATATTATCAATAATAATATTTCATTTGTGTTGCTATTATTAATAATTTTTATTCACATAATTTAAATTAAAATTAATAAAAAATTATGATTTACATAATTAAAAATATTAGTAATTATTATTAATTTAGAAATATAATAAAATATTTATTTTATTTTCTAAATATTTTATATTAATTTTTTAATTACAAATTATAATTCTGTACATAAGGATAAAATTATAATTTAAAATAATTTACTCCCAATCCAAGACAAAGTAAACAAATAATTAAGATTCTGATTGACAATTCATACTTTCATTTAGTCTAAGTAAACACCCTACTCACACTCCCACTCCACACTCTTAATCCAAAAATTCTCACTCCAATCTAAAAAATAAACGCGGCATTTTATTATTGAGCGTTTTCGGGTAGAAATTGCAGTTTGGCGTGTTTATTATTGAGCGTTTCGGGTAGAAATAGCAGTTTGGCGTCTTTTCTTTTCCTTTTTTTTTTGCCCTTTATTGATCACGTGAAGTTTTCTTATTTTTAGTCCAAGCAAAATTAACTAACCAACCATCAAGTTGCTGCAAAAAATTAACTAACCAGTCATAATCAAAGAAGAGGAACAAACAAACTATTTTCTTATTACTTCCTCACTTGATAGGTTTCCAACATCAACCATCAGAGTATCATTACTGCAGTTAACCAAAACATATCAAGCATCAGAGTATCATTACTTCAGTTAAACAAAACATCTGGTAACATTAGATGCCAACACATGATACATACACTTAAATCTAGTCATGTTCTTTTGAAGCAAACAAAGTGCTTGAGAAAGGCTACAGCGGCACCAGCTCAGATAAAAGGCCGACTGGATAAAACTCTCATTTCTTTGCAAGCAACTTCTTTGGAAGCTTCTCCACAGGTGTAGATTTAAGTAGGAAAAGCCTGGCAGCACGTTCTTGCAAGGTACCCCCACATTTCAGCCCACGCGCTTGAAGTTCTGACTTCAATCTTTCGAGGCCAAGAACCTATATCAGGCGAAGAAAGACAATAAAGGAGTTAGTGGCTGTTGAAGCCAACGGGTGTTCTCATTGACTAAAATATTAAGCAATAAGGCAAGCCAATACTGTTCTCATTAACAGAAATCAGCAATAAGGCATAATCTCGTCTTATTTTTGTTAAACGAATACTTCAATGCAATAAAAGTAACTAGGTTGCATCAGAACGCTAACAGACTAATCAATTATGTCAATCACAAAAATGATGAAAAAGAACAGAAAAAGAAATTTAACTACACAAGCATACCTCCATCTCAGCTGCTGAATTGAATTCATCAAAATTTAACGGCCTTTCCAGCTCTGCCAATGTTGTATTTGCTACAATTGCCCCATCATTAATTGCAGATTTAGAGTCAGAGGAACCACTGGGTTCAGCATCAACAGATCTCTTTTCACTACTTTCCTCATTTTCTGAATTCAAGACATTTGGGATTGGGGGTTGACCAATTATTTCCTCCACACTTTCAGATGCAAATTCACCACAGCAATCATGCTTTTCAGCCTGAGCAGCTTTAGTTTCGGAAACCAATGCAGTGTCTAAGCATGATGTACTTGTAGTCTGCATTACCATTCCTACATGAATTTCAGGTTCAACCATATCATTCTCCTCACGAGATACATCTTCTGCACCAGATTCTGAGCTTTGTTGCACAAGAATATCTTTCTCTTCCTCAGAACCACTCTCACACGAACCTCCACCAGAAAGCACTCTATCTTGTTTCCCACCAGTAACCGAACCCGAACTCCCCTCAGTTTCCTTATTTGTATCTGAATGATGCCCATTATTTAGAACAATGGATTTCTCATTTTCCTCATCGTCGTCATCCTCACTGCTATCCTCATCATCAATTTCACCCAATTTCCTTTTCCCCATCCTATGAAAATGAACAGAATTAAGCATCAACAAACAATAAGAACAACTTCTCAAGATCTAAATAACACCAACAGCACTATATTTGTTATTTAATTGTACAACTAAAATGATGTATTTCCCAATCCTTTCACTTCAGTTTCACATAAACCAGAAGGAAGCATAACAACCTTGAAATACAGTCCTGTAACTTTCCCTAAATTTCTCATCAAAGCAAAGAAATCAGCATAACAAAGTACTTCTCTATTTCAGATTTCCTGGTATTTAGATTTAAGGATTAAAAAAAAATCCCATAGAAATCAACAGTAGAGCAACTCAAATTCCAAGAAACTTAGGGTTTCACAAATTCAATCATCAATGAAAACAAATCATTTAAACCGTAAAAAAACTAATAATAAGAAAGTAAAGTCTTACCAAATCTTCATCCTCTTGGCCTCCATTTCGTTCGACTTCACCGCCTTTCGTTTTCCATCGGCACATGCCCGTCTGACCGCTTCTTCCACCTTAGCCATGCACACAGCCGACTCATCTCTATATTTCTTCACGTACTTCTCCGCTTCTCCATCACCAACTCCTTTCTTCCCCTTTTTCGCCGCCTTCTTGAGAAACTCCTCCGCGATTTTCTCCAGCCTCCTCTCCTCTTCCTCCGCTTTCCACTCCTCCAACTTCTTCTCCGCGTTCACGTGCCTCAGCCTCCGCCCACTCATATCGCGACACGCGTCGAAGTTGTTCGTCTTCTTTTGACCTGCTTTCGTGGCCGCGCCACGGAGTAACGATCCGAACCCGCCTTTGCCTCCCAAGAGGCGGAGCACGAGGTTGAAGGTGATGTGATCATCCGATATTACGGTTCTGTCCTTCAACTGGAGGCCGGAGTAGATGAGGCGCTGAAGGTGGGTGGGAATTTTGGTGGCTTCGTAGATCCGATTCTTAATCTCGTGACCGTACACATGGCAGGTTGTAAAATTTAGGGTTGTTGTTTTGCCGTTTAGGAGCTTCACGAATAGCTGCAGTGCCTTCGGGCTGGTGGCTTGATCTTCCATTGATTTGCTTGTGCGAGGGTATTCGTTTCTGAACAAAATTAGATCGATTATTGATTTCAACTTGAATGATTATCGATTGTTGATGTATATTTTGGGTGGTTGGCGTTTTATCTCTAATTTTATACACGACCTCCTAATCCTATCCCATTCCCTATCCATCCGGTATATAGAAACTACTTAGGAATACTCATTTTACGCAGAATGGGATATTTTTATATATTGTTCAAATATCCCTAGTTATATATGTTTTATCAACGAATGACAGAAGGTATTAAAATTGTATGAATAGGCCCTTACCTACTACCCTGCACCTTAGCCGTAAGGATAATTTTTAAAAATCTCCCCTGAGGTTTGAGGCTGTTACAAGTAGATGGTGAAAATCATTTTATTTGTAAAAGACCCCTTACCGTTAGTTAAAATTTTTATTGACTAACTGTTGACTTTAAAAAGACAATATTACCCCCAATATTTACAATTCTAAATATTTACAATTTCATAAGTAATTAAAATAATTATTTTCACCATGATCAAATTATTGATATTTTCTTAAAATCTTAAAAAAATAAAATTACAAATCTTAAAATAATTTTTTTAAGTTTGTAATAAAATTACAAATCTTAATTATTTGATATAAAAATATAATTTTTTAAAGTTTGTAATAAAATTACAAATCTTAATTATTTGATATAAAAATATAATTTTTTTAAGTTTGTAATTTTAATTTTTTTAGGATTTTAAGGAAATTTTAATTGACGTAAACTTTTTTTTTAAGTTTGTAATAAAATTACAAATCTTAATTATTTGATATAAAAATATAATTTTTTAAAGTTTGTAATAAAACTGAAAACACATCTTGCTATAATAAAACAGGCGTTTGGTTTTGATTTTTTAGTTTATTTTATAATATAAATATATTTAATTTTTGGTAAATTTAAAAACAAATTTGATAGTTAATATTGAAAATTGTATTTAAAAATGAAAAAGTGGAAAAATAGAAGAAAGTAAAAGGAATTTTTTTAAATAACTTTAATGGAGCCCACTTATAATTATTTTATTATTATTTTGATGTTAAAATTTAGTATTTTCTAATATGACCTGATTAAGTCTCAAATGCACGTGTAATATTTCGATTGAGTTACTGTAGATCTCATCAAAGAGCTCTCTCAATAATAGTATGACACACACAACACTATAAAATATACAATTGTGCATATCCAATCATAATTTTTTTAATATTTTTGTCATTATTATAAAACAAATACAATTATTTTCATAAAAAATTATTTCTAACCCTCACAAAACATTTTTAAATATTTTATTTTCTATTTTTACAAAATGAAAAATGAGGGTTAAGAAAACAATACCAAACAAACGCTGCATTCTTAATTTCTTACCCAGCATTGAATTAAATGAGTTTTGACGAATGACTCTCAAAATGTCAACTGTGCACGCAACTGTAGGTGTTCTTTTTTTTTTTTGGAATGTTTGATAGGAAGTTAGGAACCGTAAACACTGTAGGGTGTTTGGTCTTTGAGAGGATCAATCTGAACAAATTCAAAAACAATGTTCCTATTTCAGAAAATGATAAAAAGAGGCACATGTGTAATTCTAAACCGGAATTCCTAGAAGTATACGGTATAATCCGGTGGGCCCAGTGATCATTAGGAGGCGGGACAAAGAAGATTTTTCTTTTTGCTGACGCGACACCACACTGTCGATTACGTGCTTCAAACGATGCGTTTAAGTGTGGCCAAATACGAAAGAAAATCGGATGTAAATAAGACCCGAGTCCCGGAACATGTGTACTTTACCCGATCATCCTAAAAGGGGATTTTTTTTTAATTAAAAGGGAATGATTGTTGATTAGGATTTGATTTCATTCTCATCGTCGAGCTCGGCGAAGAACCAGGTTGGAATTTTTTTTCAGCTGCATAAAGAGAAGATTAGTCGAATCAGGATATAATGAAGAAAGAGGACGCACCGGATAAGGGTCGGACCTTGTCCGTGGATCCCAATGTACCTCGATGGGTTTGCCAGAACTGTCGCCACTTCCTTTGCATCGTCGGCGTCGACTCTTACGCCGACAAGTACTTGAACGACTCTTCTCGCTCCAGTTAGGTCTTTTTTTAAAAAAAATTCTTTACTCTTGCTTTTTCTGCGATTATTTTAAATTAGTTATTACTGTTGATTGTGGATTTTAGAGTTGTTTCCAACTGAATCATGTTGTTGAGTATCAACTACAAATTCAAGCATTTGTGTGTATGGGTTTCTGGTTTAATTGCTATATCTAGTCATATGGGCGATTGAGGTTTTATTCGGCAATTCAAACGGCGAGTTGTATCATTTGTGCCAATTTTGCAAAATTATGCCAATAAAAATTCGTAGACTTATTCTCTCTTAGAGTCTGGTTGTGAGATTAAATTGTCCCAAATCACCAAATGTGAGTTATTCGCAGTGTTCCCATGCAGACAAGAACACCTTTTCAGCTGTCAAACGTGCTTGTGGGTTTATGATTCATTAGTAATCAGTTCTATATGTCAACGTGTTGTGGCAAAACTTTCATATATTTTTCTTGGAAGGGTAATTGTTTCTAATCACTTTGGTTGAATGATCATGTGCAGCAATGCATGGTTCTTCAATCCATGCGTCCAACAGTGTGTTAGGTTCTACGCGAATGGACAATTCTTTTGTCGTGTTGCCGAAACAAAGACCCCAATCACATGGGGTACCTCCACGTCCTCGTGGCTCATCTGCCCAATCTGAGGCGAGTCAGTCTGGAAAGGCAATGGATGAATCGTTTGTAGTCATCTATAAATCTGAGTCTGCATCAGATGGAGGTGGGCCCCATATACCACCACCAGAAGGAGGAACTAATGGACCAATGCAGCCGAACAACTCCGGGTTCCACTCAACCATAACTGTTCTGAAGCGTGCATTTGAGATTGCCACATCCCAGACACAGGTGTCCTAATATGAAGGCTTCTGGATTGGTTAACAATTATTCTTTGATTGTTGAAGATTTTTTTGTGGCATTTGGATTATGATCTCTGTCTCTCTCTCTCTCTCAATTTCCAGGTTGAGCAACCTTTATGTCTCGAGTGCATGAGGGTGTTGTCTGATAAACTTGATAAGGAGGTTGATGATGTTACCAGGGACATTGAAGCATATGAAGCCTGCCTTCAGCGCTTGGAGGGAGAAGCCCGAGATGTTCTTAGTGAAGCCGATTTTCTTAAGGAGAAATTAAAGGTGCATATCCAAATTTGTTATTGATGCAATAAATCATTTTTGCGTTCCACTTTTGTAAACATTTGTTTCAATTTAGAAGTAGAAATATTTGGGCTAAATATGTGCAAGAAACGTCTCCACCCCTGCCCTGTTCTTTTCATGAACTGATTTCCTCCTCTAAACTGCCGTATTGATCCAAGAATCCTTAAAAAGCTTGTAGTGACTAAATGTTTTCCATCTGAGTCAAATATTTGTTTAATATTTTGTTGATGGCATTTAGATTGAGGAAGAGGAAAGAAAACTGGAAGCAGCAATTGAGGAAACAGAGAAACAGAATGCAGAAGTAAATGCTGAACTGAAGGAACTAGAGTTAAAATCTAAACGGTTTAAGGAACTGGAGGAGCGGTATTTTTTTAACATATACTAGTTAGCTAATCTAGTCTCTTTTGTGCATTTCCAGATAAAATCATAGTGTTATTGACTACATTTTATTTTGCTTTAAGTCCTTTCTTTTCTGATTTTGTACACTTTTACCTGGAAACACTCCAAAGATCTATAGTTGTTCTTACTTATGTTTCCCAAATTCAATGTTAACAGGTATTGGCAGGAGTTCAATAATTTTCAGTTTCAATTAATTGCTCATCAGGTGAGTTGTTGATAGGTCTTTCCTCCACTAGCATTATCCATTGAAATTAGTGTTAAATGGATTAAAAAGCTCCTTGGGCTTAAGCACTTGATTGTTTTGTTGTTTCTTTCCTAATGGTGCTGCAAAATCCTTTATTGATTCTTTTTTGGGGATGGTTACAGTAGAATAACGGTGTATTTTATCTGCGGACATTTATTTTAAGACATTGTAAATAGATAAGGGAAATGCTTCTTTTTCTTTTTTTTTGGTTTGGATAGTTGGAGAATTCACATTTCTTTTAATCATCTTAAGTGCAAATTTTGTGATCTTTTTGCAAGAAGACCATCAGTCAGCCTCTAGTGTTTTATTAATCTTTTACCCCTTCTTTTGTGATTGAAAAACTGTCTGCTGACAGGAAGAGAGGGATGCAATTTCGTCTAAGATAGAAGTTTCACAAGCACATTTAGAGTTGTTGAAGCGAACTAATGTACTTAATGATGCCTTCCCTATCTGGCACGATGGAGAATTTGGAACGATCAACAATTTTCGGCTTGGACGGCTTCCTAAAATCCCAGTAAGAATTCTTTTTTCATTTTTCATTGGCTTCCTACATACTGGTGGCTTCCTGAGGATTTCTTCCTTTTTTTCTTTCCATTTTGAGTTTTTTTTTCTCAAATATATTCCCTAAATAAGATGGGAATAATGGTTAACTTTTGATGTTTACTACATTGTGGAAACATTTAGGTTGAGTGGGATGAGATTAATGCTGCCTGGGGCCAAGCTTGCCTTCTCCTCCACACAATGTGTCAGTATTTTCGGCCAAAGTTCCCGTATCCTTTTTTTACGAGTTTGTGTTTTCTAGTCATTGTTGATGGTAGGCTCATACATTTGAGTATGTCCTCATCTAAGCAGATGGTTGTGCCTGTACAGCATGCCTGGTGCATGAGATGTGTGAACCATTTGGGAAAGTTATATCTCGTTATTCCTGTGTTATTTTTTACCGAAAAAGTTTTCATCGAAACAGTCTCACATGTCAGCTTTAGAAGGTATACCTGATACCAATTACATATACCTTCTTATCACATGGTTATGTCTTGAATGATAATTTATTCACTAATGTAGTCTGCGGCAGATACTGAGGTTGATGAATGTTTAGATTCCACTAATGGTCTAGATAGAGTATGTCTCGTATATTGTCTAACAATGTCAGACAGAGGTTGTCTTGGCAACATAGCTACTTATCTGGGTATTTTGTAGGAACAACTTATTTTGGGGATGTTATGGCAACCATCTCTAAGACTAAATTGTTGTATTTAGGAGCATACTGCGATAGAAATCCTTGTTCTTGCTCCTTAACTTAAAGCACATAAAAGCATCCTTAATAAGCAATTTTATACTTTTCTCTGAACCTATCTACAAAATGATATGTGATTGTGATATATCCTTAGCCAGCGATTTTCAGATATCGGATAAAAATCATTCCAATGGGGAGCTACCCACGAATAATGGACAGCAACAACAATACCTATGAATTGTAAGTTCTAACAACACCATTGATGTCGATTTTGAACTAATTCATGAGTTAAATGATTAGTTGAACGTGGAACCTGTATTCTTTTGGTACATGGTGCATAAAGTGCGATTTGATCTAATAGTTGACCAGTTAATTTGAATTTGGAGATGTCCTTATATTAAGTTTGTAGACATTGAAAAAATAAAATAAAATAAAAAAATAAAAAGCATTTGTAGATCCTGCCTCTATTTCAATTGTTGGTTTTTCACACTGTACTCTTCTGGGTGTTTTCACTAATGTGAATATATTCTTAGGTTCGGTCCAGTGAATTTGTTTTGGAGCACTCGCTATGACAAAGCAATGACATTGTTCTTGTCATGTCTCAAGGACTTTGCAGAATTTGCAAATTCTAAGGATCAAGAGAATAACATTCCACCAGATAAATGCTTTAAATTGCCCTATAAGTAAGTTTTCTTATCTGTATGAATGGGAACCACAAATATAATTGGATGTTTTTATCTTGATTCCCTCTCTCTGTTCAATTATACAAATTTTGCAGGATTGAAAATGACAAGGTGGAAAACTATTCAATCACGCAGAGCTTTAATAAGCAAGAGAATTGGACAAAAGCTCTCAAATACACCCTCTGTAATTTGAAATGGGCTCTCTTCTGGTTTGTTGGGAACACAAACTTCCAACCCGTTTCTGCCATGTCCTCACCTGCTGAAGTCTCGGCTGTAGGCTCTTTGTATGCAAAGCGTGGTGCTGACCTCAAATCTGTTGGTCGAAATTTGTCAAAGCCATGATATGTGAAGAAATGCAATCATTGTTAACCGGTGTGTAAATAGGAATCATTATGCTGTTCATAGCTTAATTGCTATTGTATAATAGGAGTTGTTTGGGATATCACAATTTGAAAAATAGAAATACGAGATCTCTGATCCTCCATTTCGTTTTAAAACATTTTTGAGGCCCAGATATCTTCGGATAAGAAATCTGGTAGGATGGCTGTGGTGGGAACAATTCATTATTACCATTCTGTGATAAATACAAAGAATTACAGTGGAGAAAATATGAGAACCTGGGGTACATCGTCAATGGTTTCAAGGGGGAAATTCTGGGCAAGCATGTTGCTATGACCTCGGTAGCGACTATGGTCCGTCTGGTTTATAATTGAAGGCAAGGTTTTTTTAAACCTTTATTTGTTTGATTTATTTTGGTGGCAATATTAATACCCGTTTTCCCAAACAGATATTTGTTTAAGCAGCAACCAGATACCTGATTCATCCTCATTTTTGAAGAAGCATATAAGAATCAAGATGCATGACAAATGTCAAAAAGAACAGGAAAAAAAATATTGCATGACAGCAGTTCATTTCCAGCACGAAAAAAATGCTTCTTTCATTCTACAAACAGTTTGATTATTCCCCAAGAAACAATAAGATGAAGGGTACATGCTTTCCATCCAGTCTAGTGGAAGTAAACAACACAACATCAAACCATCACAACAATAGCGTTGCGTGCAACAATTTGAAAAAGTGAACGCATGCACAAGCGCACAAATTTTATATAAAAAAAAATCTTTATTTATTCCCTCAGAAAACATTAACTTCACACAGAAGAAAAGAAAAAAAGAGGTAATAATGAATCGGCCAGCAATTGTGTTCCTGGTGGTAGCCACTGGTCTTGGAATACTCTCATTATCAGGCCCAGCCGAATCATTATCGTGTTCTGATGACTGCCCTGCACCCAATCCCCCTCCCCCTAGGGTTGAGTGTCATAAGGTGGAGAAAAGGTTTGCTCCATGCCTTCATTATATTAAAGGTAAAAGCAAACACCCCTCAAAAGATTGTTGCCGCGGCGTTAAGAAAATTTCTAAGCACGTAAAAACCAAGGCGGATAAAAAAGCTTTATGCAAATGTATTCAGAGATGTTTGCGGGGTGTTGACCATTATGCTAAAAGTTGCATCCCTTCAATTCCCAAGAAATGTGGAATCAATTTTACTCTCCCTCCAGTTGATGCTAAAACCAAGTGTTCCAAGTACGTACGTACTGTGAATCCTATTATATATGTATTATAGGATTCACCGTAGCTACGCACCCCTAACCACTATAGCTAGCTTTAGCTTTTTCTTCTCTTTTCTTTTGCTTATTTTTAATGCATGCATAACATATATATAATTGCATATTTGCATGTGCATGAAAGTTTCTGATATTCATATTTTTTTCTCGTGCAGGATTACTATGTTTGATTAATTGCTGCGGGATCACTTGTTCGTGGAGATGTTTCCCTGCATGTTGCGCATGCCAACAACAAGAAGTATTTGTTTTTTTTTATATATATCGCAATACGCAAAGACGTACGCAAATAAATTCTGTCCAAGGACATGCAGCAGCTGGCTAATGAGTCTGTCTAATAATAATTGATAAACGATGTCGCGTAAACTAGAGTGGCTATATATGTATTTGATAGATATACTTGTAAAAATGAAATTATTATTATTATTATTTATGTATGATGTTATGATCTCCTTTCTCATTTGTTTTTTTCCTTTTTTACTCCCCTCCGATCAATAATTGTAAAAGATCATCCTTATATATATATATATAGAAAATTATTAAAAAAGAATATAAAAGTTAGATGAACATTATATTGTATAATGGAAACATGATCATTTGGGTAAATTAATTAGCACCGACAATCAGACTTGTCTTGGTCGACATAGCTACCTGTATGGGATATGCATGCAACTCCAAGACTAATTAATTAATACACTAGCATGTTCTTTCTCCCATAAATTTATAGTAATACGTAGAGCAAGGAAAGCAATATGCATATGCATCCAGATCCAGTCTGTTTGAATAAACAAATTAAAATGACTTGGCACAAACTCTCAAATTAATACATACCCTCTGTAATATGAGGTGGGCTCTCTACTGGTTTGGCTGGAATACAAATTCAATCTATGGATGTTGACCCATATGTGTAAATAGATATCAATATGCAGTTCACAGCATAATTTCTATTGTGTTATAGGGCTGGTTTAGGATACTGAAGTTTGAAATTACAAATAGAAGCCCCCTGATTCTCCATGTCATTTTAACTTAAGAGTTCCAAAATATCTTTAGACAAAAAAAAAAAAAAGAGGTCATATGGAGGGAGTATGGTCGATTAAATATTATCATTTTGAGATCAACGTGTATATCGACCACCAAAAATCACCTAGCTATATATTGACAAGAAAATAACAATGTGGCCAGCTAGGAAACCCATCTCAACACAGCTCTATGTGCATTCGATGTATGTCAATAGTTGCCTCAGCTGATTAATGGAGATTGTTTGAGCAAGAAAAAGATCGATCGAAGAAAGTTGTTAAATTTATATATATTATCTTCAGTATTCATCGATGATGCATGACGACAGCAATTTATTTCCAGCACGATAAATAAAATGGCACTTTACTCTTACACATTCCCTGCAAATATTGCAACCTCAATTTGTCCAACAATATGAAGATGTTTATTCCATCCTGTCACTGGTAGAAGAAGTAAACAATACAACTTAAATATGAAAATCACGAGATATATATGCATGCAACAACCTGAAGAAACTGAACTCATGCACAATTACACACGCGCGCGGGCGCGCACACACACACATATATATACATATCACCTTATTCCCTCACAAAATTAAAAATCAACACACAAATATAAATAAAAAGAAAAAGAAGCAATAATGAATTGGACAATTGTGTTCCTACTCCTAGCAAATCTTGCATTACTTTCATGGTCAGCCTCATCCATTGAAGACCTTGACCCTCCACCCAATGCAGCTCCCTCTTTGCTTTCATGTGATGAGGTCATTCTTGACTTAGTTCCATGCCTCAGTTATCTTAGAGGTGAAACCAAACAGCCCTCAGCAGCATGCTGTTCCGGCGCTCAGAAAATTTCTAATGGAGCAAAATCCCAGGCGGCCAAGAAAGATGTATGCACATGTATTCAGAAATCTTTGGCATCCGTTGGGCCTTATGATAAAAATCTCATCCCTTTAATTCCACAGAAATGTGGAATCCCACTTACTCTCCCTCCGATTGATGCTAAAACGGACTGTTCCAAGTACTCTCCCTAGCTATATAGCTTTATCTCTCTTTCTCTCTTTTCTCTCTCTCTTTCTTTTTTTTTCCTGTTTTTATGTTTTTATTATGCATGCATGAACGCTACTGATTGATAATTTTATCATGCAGGGTTGCTATTTATGTTTGATTAATCACGGCGGGATTACACGTGGAAATGTTCCAATCTCCATACTGTACGTGCTAGAAGGAATTTTATTGTAATACATTATAAATACACAGAATAAATTCTGGCCAGGGACAGAGCAGTCAGTCAAATGAGGGAGAGAAAAAAAAAAAAAAAAAGCGATGTCGCTTTAATTGTTTTTACTTAGAAGTAGCTATGTATTTCGTAATAATAAGTATTATTTACGTGATGTTATGGTCTTCTTTATCAAGTTTTCTTTTTGTCCATAATTACAAAAAACTGGGAAAAAGAAAATCATGCTTAACAGAACGACCGTCTTTTGGTGTTTTGTCAGAAACCATGACGGTTAAATTGGTACTGGACGTGTACGCATGTACAAAACGGTCCGCTTCACTTGAAATTAGAAACTAAAACTACTGCGTAAGAAATATGAACTTAAGATTTGCTTGAACGAGAACGACTGCTTTTCAACCAATTTTCTTTGACTGGCCACCCGAATTCATATCTTAAGAGAGACAATAGCAAAAATTAATATGTGTTTTTGGATTTTGCCCACCCTTAAAATAAAATAAAATAAAATCTATATCTCCTTCCTCCATTTCCTCTATCCTCTTATAGTTAGCTTTGAAAAAAAAAATTCTTATTTTGGGTAAATAAATGTTAGGACCCAAGATTCTATACCGGGTAGAGAATAAATAATAAATAGAAAATAGAAAATAAATAGAGAATCAAACCAATCACATAATATAAGAATTTACATGAAAAACTCTAAAGAAAAACCATGGTTGTCAAGGACAATGAGAGAAATTCGGTCAAAATCTCAATAACATTCAATCTTTCAATAAATTTATTGTTTCTCTCACATTAGAAACTGTGTTAATTATTGTATTACATCAGCGAGTGAACCCAACATTTTTATATATAATAATTATTTCTTATAGGAGAACTTTTTTTTTCCCTTGTATATAAGTTGTATTCCTCCTAAAATAAGTTAAGTACAAAGAGAAAATTACTTATTTCTCAAAATTATCTTAAAGAAGAAAATGTCTTAAAAAAATTTTATTAAAAAAAGAAATGTATTTCCTCACAAAGTACACATTAATCAATCATTCAGATAAACATTTTATGTTAAGACGACCAAGTGTTTGATGCAAATCCTGAAGTATATAATGAAATGTCCACTTGACAGAATTCGTATTACACTTATGTTGTGTTTACTTGCTGGAGTGGGAGTGAGGAGTGTGGATTCCTCCCACTCCAGCGTTTACTTACTTAAAATGGGGAGGGATTGGGAGTCCCACTCCGTGGGCCCCACCCATTTTTGGAGTGGGGAGTGGGAGTGGGACTCCGATTGGGGGAGGTGGGAGTGGGAATCCACTCCCACCTCTCCCATTTCTATCCTTTTTTTATTTTATGTTTTATAATTAATAAAATAAAATAAATAATATTATATTTATTTAAATAATAATATTATATTTAACTAAATAATAATTTACATTGATTCTAAGTTAAAATTATTTTTAAATAATATTATTATATTAATAGAGAATTAATAAATATAATATTATTATATTTATTTTAAAAATGATAGTACTATATTTATTTAATAATAATAATAAATACTTTATTCTAAGAAAATATTAATTTTGTACTAAATAATATTATATTATTATTTTATATAATAATAAATTTAATATAATTATATTAAATAAAATAACATTTCATTTTATATTAAAATTACAATTAATAATTTATTGTTCATAATTAAGAATATTAATAATTATAATAAATTTACAAATATAATAAAATAAATATTATTCATTAAATATATTTTTTATTAGTTTTGTAATTAAAAATTATAATTCTTTAAATAAGGATAAAATTGTAATTTGAAACTATTTACTCCAAATCCAAGACAAAGTAAACACATAAATTGGATTCTGATCTCCATTCCATGCTTCCATTCCAGTGTAAGTAAACAACCTACTCCCACTCCCACTCCACACTCCCAATCCTAGGATTCCCACTCCCCAGGATTCCCAATCCAATCCAAAAAGTAAACGCTACCTTAGTGTTGTTGACATAGACAAACTGCTCAAATGAATAAGCAAGGATTAAGCAAGCAAGCAATACAACCAGTATAGTGGACAAGGCTGTACAATGAATGAAAGCTGAGGTTGCTGTGTCACTCTTCAGGAAGCAAACAAGAATTATATATCCTCGCAAAAACAGATGTGTGTGTGTGTGTGTTTTTTAAGTTATATTTTAATGACCATTTAACTCCCTTTCT
Source organism: Citrus x clementina (assembly GCF_000493195.1). Classification (NCBI taxonomy): domain Eukaryota; kingdom Viridiplantae; phylum Streptophyta; class Magnoliopsida; order Sapindales; family Rutaceae; genus Citrus; species Citrus x clementina. The sequence goes on from NW_006262339.1 coordinate 48,203,662, forward strand.
AACTCATATGAGTAGGGTTCAAACTCCAAATCTCTTATTATCCAAGCATAGCAACAATTATAGGAATATAATACAGACAGTGGCCAGGAGTAGGCCGTCCAAAATTTGGGAGAATTTTTTAATTTTATTTAGAGAATGACATTACATACATAACTAGAACTGGTATATTTATAAGTTGGTCATTCTATATAAATTTAAAAACGGATCATATAAATTTAATACAAAACCCAATTACCCATCATACCCACTAAAGGTGCTTTTGTTTGCCACCTTCAATTTTCTTCCTTTTAGTTTAATAACTAGGAAATAGAACCGCGACTCACGCAGCTTTTAAAAAAATTTAATATTATCTTTTTTTTCTTATTCTACTTTTAACGAATTATTCTATTCGATTTAGAGGCAAAACTTCCAAAATAAAAAATAAAAAAAATAAAGCAAAACTAAAACCAAAAAAACTTTTTAATTATTTAAAATTACATTAGTTAAATTAACACAACAGAAATAGAAGTACCATAAATGCACCTTGTCTAAGCCAAAACCTTGGAAACCTGAGGCTGATATATCACTGCGAGGCCACCTGGAGAAGGAGCAAAAGATGCATCACAGTAGTGAATTCGAGAGAGGTGAGTATTGCAGGCCAGCAATTATGGGTGATGATATCAATGGCGCGGCAATAGTCAGGGCCAATATCAGCCTGGCTATTAAGGAAGAATATAACAATCTCATTTCAGTGTGATTTCAGCTCCATTAACGCGTCCCAGCACTTCGTTAGGCCTCAGCTAGCTTCAAATCTTATTGCAAGATCGTAGTCTGGTTTCATATTGTTGTTGAGGCGATCATCCCTGCTGATTGCATTTGCAATATTTGCCATGATCAGGCAAGTGATGGCCAAAATAAAAAAAACATATATTTTAGAGCCATTACTATTTTGTATTCTTTTACATTGTGTTTATGTTTACGTGGGATATCATATTTTTGTTGCTATTTATAAATTAAGGTGAGGTAAAGGAGAAGAGTGATTAAAAATGTTTATAAATTATTGCTTAATTTATGATCAAGAAGGTTTCAATTAGAGAAGATAGTGGGTCTTTTGATGAATTGTTACATATTAATTGTGTAATAACAATCAAATTAATTATGAGAAGATGAAAAATTAAATCTGAAAGAAATTTCTCTATTTATTAGATAATAGAGAATATACAAAGATGAGAAATTGTGATGACACATCACCTCTTGTAGTCCCAACTTTATATAAATATATAGATATGTCCCTACCTATACACACACACACACACATATACACATATACATCTAACCAAAGTCAAAATAGTAATTGAAATAGAATGAAAATACATTAGCCACAAGTTAGAAAATAAAGTACACATTTTATTTAATTATTTACATTAGTACAACAACAAAGCAATTGAAAGGAACATTGTAACCGATTCCTAGCCTACTTAAATTCTTAGCAATCAACTTCGTAAGGCAATAGACAATAACAATTAAAAACAAAATTTAGCCCACCCTAAAAAAAACATGGCTTTGCCCTTGGAAACAGATGCATGTAGTACTAAAATAAGACATAGAAAGCAAATGCAATAATATAAGATAATACTGTAAAGCTCATGGTGAGAAATATATACAAGAAATTTCATAACATTTTTGTTTGTTCTTTGGATTGGCGCAACCTGAAAACTTTCGTTAGGGGGCTGCAAGAATAAAATTTGATTATATATTTTTATTATTGACTTCTTAAAGGATAAAATATTGGTTGCCTTTTGGGTGTAGTTCGGTTGGTCTCAGATGCAGTTTGCACTCACTATCACTTGAGTTGAAATAACGAAACGATATAAGCAAATATTGTTGTTTAGTGGATGAGGTTCCTCATCTTCATCCAAACTTTTGAAAAACCAAAAAAAAAGGATACAATACTCGATGACAAATTAAACAAAGAAACTAGATAGTAAGCTAACATTGTAAAATTAGAGAGTGGCGCAATAACAAATTTAGATATGAGTTAAAAAAAAAAGTTTTTAAATTTAATATTGAATTGTTGAGTTGTGTCTCACATTGACTAGTAAAAGGAAGATACTTAGGTTTATAAGGTGGTACTGTCACTCCACCTAAAAAATTAGTCTTTTGGATTAAATACCTAAAAATCTTATGTTAAGTTCCCCCAATAAGAACTAGAGAAGAAAATTAGAAAATTATGATTTGCTTCTTTAAAAAATACAAATTATAATAAAAATATAATAAATGTGTAAGGATTTTAGAGATGTTGTGGGTGACTAGATCATTTATAGTAAAAGCTAGAATACAAAGGAGTAAATATATAGGTATATATCATGACATGCAATTTGGTGAATTTTAATTAGTGTAGGGATATTTTTCAATTTATATTGTGTAATTCAGTACATAACATTTGTATATTAAAGAAAATCCAAAATTTTACTGTTAAGCCGAGTTGGATCTGCCATAAAGAAATGGAAGACTTTTTTCACCATTTTGATCCAAATAATTCCATGTTTTGGTATAAAGATTTGATTTGAGCGACAAATCATTCGTTACTGATTGAAGGTACAGGGAAAAATGTGCATGCCGCTTTATACACACAGAAAAATTCTACTTGCGATTGATTATTGGAAGGGAGAAAAAGGAACCAAAACAGGCGCACAAGATTTATTGCTTCGTAGCTGCAGCATTTGGTTTTTGAAATTGCTGAAGTTTTCGTAAATCTTTCTAATATTTTATGCCTGGATACCTATTTGAGATATTGGTTGAAACAAATAATTGCAGGCATTGCTTTGCCACTGGCTCGCTCGCTTATATGGATAACTAAATAAATGTAGGATGTTGACAAGATAGTGGTTGGAATATTCAATTTATTATATAAATTGGTTAATTCTGATTTCCCAACGTGCACGTTAATTAAGAATGTATCCCATTTTTCCTTTGCATATGGACAGCGGGACTACATTTTCTTTTGTAACAAGCCTTGCCGTGTTTATCCACTTCCTTCCTTCAGTGGTCAAGAGAACAAGTCGTTAGATATTCCAGAAATAACTGTTGAGGAACACATCAAGGGAGGGACTTTTTTGTTCGTTGACCAAAGGGATTCGACCCTTTGACTTGAGCCTTTCTTCGAGGTATGTAATCCACAGTTGCTCTTCTTCATGTTTTTTTTTTTTTATTTTGGAGGGAGAAAATAGAACCAAAAAAGGCACACAAAATTCATTCTCTTTTAGCTGCATTATTTGAGATACTGTTTGTTCGAAAACTAATAAATTAAGACCTAGTATGTGACTGGATTTGCCCCATTAATTATCTAAGATAGCTTCCTCTGCAAGAGCACATTAAAGCACATCTGTAGTAGCAGGGCAGATGTTATTGTTATTATGTACACACTACATTTGGGTCAAATCACTAAAATCATTTCTCTACAACAGGTACACCTCATTCTCAATCTTTGGCAGTGAAGTCAGGCTCTGCTGGCTTCTGAGGAATTAGTGGAGGCAGTAATCTCTGCGGCAATCTAGTGCCACTGGAACCATTCTGCCGCAACCGCAACGGGTGTAATAGATTGGCAGCAAATTTTGACGCATACATGGTGGCACCAAGGCTCGTTAAAGCCCCAGCCTCTGTTGCCAAAGCATCTTGCAGCCTGTCTTCAGCTTCTTGTAAGGATTGAGCAAGCTTCTTCTTACTGTGCCGGCGCCATGCTGCTTGTATAAAGCATGCTGCCCATGTCCTCCACTGCACCGAGTGGAACCTGAAACCTTCCCCCAATAAGTGAAGTGTGCAACAATATATAGTAATTATATTTCATAACATCTCTGCTATAACGGTCATTTATGCAATAAATTCAAAAAAGACTTGCCTGAAAGCGTGCTGAAGCTGCTTGCTATGAAGACGCCGAAACTGAGAGGCAACAGACTTCAAGTCATCAGCCATGAGAGAAAAAGCTTCAACCTCTGTTAAAGCTTGTACGGTCCTAGTTGAAAGAGGACGATTGGAAGATGATTGAGGATCCAATGCCCATGTAAGGAGTGCTTCTCCACAGAAGTCACCAGCCTTGAGATAAACAGCATTAAAGAAACCGGTTCTTCCACCATAAGTGGTCGTACTCACTAGATTGCCTCTCATAACAAAAAGCATCTCCTCAACTGGATCACCCTCACGAACAATGAAGCTCTTCTCTGTGTAAAGAACTGGCTTGAGGTGATCACACATTGCATCCAACAATTGATCATCCATTTTCTCAAACATTGGCACCTAAGAGTTAGGTGGTGGAAACAATTTAACCTTCTGCTTTCTGAGTGAAAATTAAGTACAAGGTTAAGCAAAGTACTCACCCTCATTAGGAGATCCCAGCAAAGATGGCGCTTAATATCTCTTCTGAGATCTTTAGGGAGATTACGAAGCAAACCCTCTTCCTCAACACCTCTTGTTTCTTGCCATTTATACTGTTCATACCGCCTAATTCTGTCCCTCAGATTTTCGGGGAGCATACGGTGGGACATCCACTGTTCTGCATCTTGCCTTTTCACTCTCATTTCCTCTAATCTTACAGTTGTAGATTCCAGATATTTCTGCAAAAGCAGAAGAGGAAACGATGATTAGCAGTTCATCAAATCACGCACCATGGCAAATTCATTTAGAAATGTTGGAATGAAAATACCCATTTTGTGTGCTTTTGTCAATGAAATTATGCAACAGATCAAAAGAGGAGAGCATAATCTCAGTAATGAGAACACTACTGACAGAATAATTTAAAGACGTCATATTGTTACATGGACGTTTTAGACAATCTAAATGAAAAGTAGATGCACAAGGAGAGTTAAGCTTATATCTGATCAGTGTATATGCTTACAACATTATTTCAAAAAAGAATTTATTACCTGCATGTTGCCAATAAGTAAGGCAAATAAAACCAATCCCGAAATGGATATGAAGATGGCAAAGAAAACCTCCCCAACAAAAGTGCTTGTTTTGAGATTTTGGCCCAGGGAACTGTAAGATAGAGCAAGTCAGAAGCACATTTCAAATAAACCTTTCTTACATATCATATGTGCATACTAACCTAAGATTACGCAGACCCCACCAAAAGCAGTAAAAGAATTTCTTCGGAAAATCATGTTCCTCCACCACCCTTGATTGGAGAGCATCGATAGATATTCCAAAGTTGAACATGGATGAATTCTTTATCTCATCTGGACTTATAAACGGACATGAACCGTGCAGAAGTGTATTATTTGATCCATGGAATTCTCCACAGTACAAATTCGTAGTACAATTACTCGTATCATTCAACTTCCGACATACATCACGCCAGCAACTATCTTGCCGTTCTATGGAGTACAAGTACCAACAAGCCCCAAATATCTACATGTCACATTTTGTTCAACAATCAGAAAAATCCATTCGGTTGCTTACAAAGGTGTCACAGAAACATATATCACAAGCAACAACTTACATGACTGGCTAGCATATAAAGAAAGAGATTTAAAGCAGCTCCAGCCCATGCCGTTTCAGTGAGTATGCCAGAAGTTCTTTTTACATCATTGTACAGTGGATAAATCCGAGCAATTCTTGGAACATACTGGCAGAAAATAATAGTTTTCAACATCTCCTTTGCCACCAATGGAACTGGGCCTTTCACTGCAGGGACGATAATTAAAACTACCAGCTGGAAAAGATGAAACAGGAATCATTGTTATAAATTGCAAAACTAAATGAAATGCCAGCTATTAAACAAATGAATTCGTAATAAGGGAAGGACACAAACCTGTGGTAGAGGAAGAATGGCAAGGATGTCAACAATGAAGTATGACATTAAGTATCTTTTGGCTATAGCCTTAGGATCATCAACCAACTCACCCCTACCAAATACTCGAGAAGAACGGGCAATAAACCCAGTGCGGAATTGAAAGATTATGCGTAGTATGTAAAAGGTATCAATGAATGAACGAAGGACACAAGCAGTGATTTCCAAAGTCTTATCCAAACCAAGGCATTTCCTTTTGCCATCAATCACTGGCATGTAAAAGAACAATGGATCTATTGACAATGCAATTACACAAGAGAGCACAAATATTTTGTTCCACCACTGAAGAAATGGACCTTGTGGGTCGAGAATTCTCTTCTCAGAGACAGATTTTTTTTCAGATTGCATAACATGGGAACGAAAGCTCAATGGCTTCTTCCAGCTTTTAATTCTTTCTGAACCCATTTCATATCCTCTCCGAATACTATCCATAACGGCACTTAGAGTTGGTCTCATTACTCTTGGATAAAATCCATCATCATTGGATGGTTTCTGTTCTGAATAAGAATTCTCTGAATTCCAATCGTCAAACCTGGACAAAACAATAGACATAGCAAATTCCCTCAACCAATTCATCAATAGGAGGCAAGCCCAGAAAAAGAATATGAGAAAGAGAACAAACATAAATTGATTACGGTACAAATTTGTAATTCATAATGAAAATTCGTACATTCATTATAGGAAACGAAGAGCGATTTTGACATGCATAAGTCAAGATTGGTCATTTAACAAAAAAAGAAGGGAAAAAAAAAGAGAAATTTGAAGGGCAAAAGGAACTAACCTTACAAATTTAACTCTCTCGGTATTCATAACTTCCTTCTGATCTTGAAGTCCAAGCCTGCAAAAGTTCAACTTTATATATAATCTAGTAAACTAAGACTAATGTATGCAATAGGTATAACTATTTGTGAAATATATACTCTGATTATTATAAAAGAATTGGTCAATTGATGTACCAATAGTTGCATTATCAAATTTATAATTATGCCTTGATCACTATCTACTTCATACCTAACAATTGTTGTTATGAGAATAAAAATTATATATATAGCACTTAAATATGTTTCCCTTTTTTTTTTCCATTTCAAGCGACAAATCGAACACAAATACAGAGAAAACAACCAAAAGTTTTAAGTTTAAAAAACAAACTGGAAAACAGTCAAATATTTACAGGTTTAGTTTTCAAAGATAATGAACAAAGTAACACATGAAAATTTATTTAAGTAAAAAACACCCAGAAAACCAAGAAGTAAGGGCTCTGGCTTTATGAAACGGTGGTTTCTTGGTCACAAAGTTTTCTTATGATCCAAACAGAATCGATAACATAGAGAAGATGTGGCGTGCTTTACGTACTGTGTCTACGACCGATGGGGAGTAGAAGAAATGGGTTAGATGTTTGGGGAAAAAACTGAAATTATTTCGACTGGTAAACGAAGAAGAAAGTTCGTGGAGCGAGTGCAAGCCTCTAATGACAGTTACCGGCTGCGTTCTCAAAGAGAGGGAAACACATTGAGGGGTAATAACCTTTGGGTATCAGAATCTTTCTATTTATTCGAATGAGGGTAAAGTCCGTACATTTGTATAAAATAGATCCTCAATATTTTTCTTTTTTGGAATAATTACAATGCAAATGTGTGTTACACTGTTAATGATCTACTGAGAATCTTAAATATATGTAATATACAATTCAAAAGCCTATTTAGACTGATTCGAAAATTTATTTTCACTACCAATATTAAAAAAAATCTACTCATATTTTACTTTTTCATTTTACCTCAAATTGAAATCATCAATATTATTAAAAATACTAACCACCAATGAAAATTTACTGGTGTTTTTTATTTTTCTTAAAATGACCAAGAACTATAATGTTACAGAAATTATTCTTTGTATCGTGATTTGCGGAAGTTAAAATTAAATAAGGTAAGGTAATTTAGGTTTGATTGCAGAATAGGGATATCTTTGATATAAATTGATAAAATATAAAATGTAGGGGTTTCTGTGTTATTATTTCAAAACTAGGAAAAGATAAAAGACGGAGTCCACTTCGGAAGAGTCAAGTCCTGCCCGCGAGTCTCCAAGAAATTGTTTCTGAAATAATGTGGGCCCTCGTGGGCTCCCTTTACTTAAAGTTCGGTCCCACAGGGGGGTTGCTCATTGATGGGTTTACAAATATCAGCTCCTGTGGTTTAGATGATTTTTTTTTTTGCATAATAAAATCTATTTTTAACATAAATAATAAAGAAGTTCATTCCTTATTAGGGATTCAATTATTTTGAGAAAAAAATAATAAAGTAATTCATTCCTTATACGGCATCACAAAGTAAACCAGAAAAATAAAATATGACATAGGAATGGCAAAATCCTCTACAGACACCTTAAATAGAAAAATTTTTGAATAATTTTGAGGGAATGTGGTGAGAGTGGGGAAAAAATAATTCTTAAATTCTTAATAGGGTGGGGTTTGGTTTTGTACTCCTCACCCTAATCCCTATTATATATAAATATTTTTTTTAATTCTTATTTAATAATTTTTATTTTATCAACTATAATGTCAACTAATAATTTTTTTATTTTATGTAATATAAACATGATATGAATAAAAGAAAATCCTATAAAATAATTTTTTTTAACTCTAAAACATTGTTAAGTTTTCTTTTCTCTTTTAAGGTGTTGCTCTCTTCAAACATTTTTCAGTTTTGATAGCCTTTTAAGATATTATTTCAAACTTTTACATATTTTTTTTTAAATATTTTATAATATGGTAATGATTTTATTTTAAGTCTCTAATTTTTAATTTACTAAAATTATGTATTTATACCTACTATAAAAATATAAAATAGGTAAATGAGGAATATGATGGGGATGAAAAAATCATTCCCCACATAGGGATTCCCCATCCGGCCATCCCCACCCCACTAAATTTATTGGGGAATGGGGTGGGGAATTGAGGTAAAAAAATTTAATGGGGTGGGGAATGGAGGTAAAAAAACTTAATGGGGTGGGGAATGGGGTAGGTCTCCATACCCCCACCCTACCCCATTATCATCCCTAATATTATGGCATCACACACTATAATATAAATTTAGAATTTTACCTTTAAGTATTATAGTTGAAACTAAGCTTAAAAAAATTTCTGTCAAAGATCTATTGAAACCAACATCAATGTGGATCTAATTGAAACTTAGCATTGAAATATTAATAAAATATTTACTCTCATGAAAAATACTAGGAGATTCAAACTCTTAACTCAAAATGAGAGGTACGAGTTGTTTTACTCAATTAAGTACTAGTTTATGATAAAGAGATTTATTATCAAATGCATTTGAAAAAAAATAAAAAATCATCTTTAAAAAATAAATTGAACTTCGAAGTTTATGAAGAAATCGCTAAAAGTTTGAAGAAATGTGTTGAAGAGGAGAATGTATTTGGTATTGTTAATAATAGAAATTATCCGATTTAAGATTTTGGGCTTTGTTAAAGTTTGAAAAAATTATTACGCCATATAGTATGATAATATAATATTATTCTACTATTACATCATAGGGTATAATAATTTTTTTTTTAACTTTAATAAAGTCTAAAATCGTAACCTGAGAAATATAAAATGATTTTCTTGAATTTTAACAAAATATTTTAAACGGGCGAAGTAAGAAATGAAAGCAGTTGGCAAACAGACCAAAGGTGGAAAAGCTGAAAGTTATTGTTGCAATGGAATCCCAGAATCCTGTAATGCTGGACTTCTAGTAGCCTAACTGTTAATTATTATTATTATTATTATTATTATTATTATTATTATATATATATATATATATATATATATATATATATATATATATATATATATATATATATTTAGAATTAGGTGAGTTGGCCATCCTTGCTCTTGTGTTGTACCAATTGAGTGAATCAAATGCAAAAATAAATAAGATATTAATAACTACAAAGTAATAATGATTAATAGTAAAGCTGTTAACATATATGTTTCCATAATATTGATTTTGATGATAACAAACAAGATTAAGAATGATTAATCTTTTAAGATCAAATTATTTTTTATATATATTTTAAATAAATCATTATTTTCACATTATAAATGTTTTATATTTAATGAAAAAATGATTTTATGAAAAATGATTGTTTAAATACATGAAATGTTTGTCATCATCAAAAAGGGGGAGATTGTTAACATATATGTTTCCATAATATTGATTTTGATGATAACAAACAAGATTAAAAATGATTAATTTTTTAAGCTCAAATTATTTAATATTCTTTTTAAATAAATCATTATTTTCATATTATAAATGTTTCATATTTAATGGAAAAATGATTTTATGAAATTGGTTGTTTTTCAAAGTTTATGGTTTAATTGAAAGAATTTTGAAAACTTTGAAATAAACAAGTAGTTTTCTAAATTTCGGACTTGGACCTATTTGAAACTATTTAAATATTTTTGGGTCATTCTATAATTTCACAAAGTTTGGGCAAAGTCATAATTTCAGAAAGTTGTGGGATTGACAAAGCATTATTCTAAAGTTCTGAAATTGGACCTTTTTGCAAACTTTCATAACGTTTTGGGCCACATTATAGGTTTATAAAGTTTTGGGGTCAAACTGTAAATTTAGAAAATATTCACTGTAGCAGTTACTGTAGCAAGCGGAAATCCGGTTTCTGATAAACGGAAGTCCGGATTCGAGGCAGAATCTATCCGAATTAAAAGCGGAATTCCGGATCTTGACAAACGGAAATCCAGTTGTTGAGCAGTAAGCTACTGAGCGTAAGCGGAAATCCGGATGTGACAAAGCGGAAATCCGGATGTTCAGAAATTCAAATTTGTGGCTGTAACGGTAACATTAAGCGGAATTCCGGTTGTCCATAACCGGTAATCCGGTTACAACCAAAATGTGTATAACGGCTAGTTTTTTAGCTCAAACTATAAGAACTCAAATCCAACTCATTTTCAATCTCTCCAACAATCTCCAACAAACAAGAACAAGTGCACACAACATATATTGAGCTTCAACTTCGTGAATCATCATTCTTTAAATCATCTTTGTTCTTCAATTTGTATATCCACTCTTAAAGAGAGATTCATTGTTGTATTTATCATTTCTCATCAAATTGTGAGAGTACAAGTGTGGGAAACACTTGGGGTAAAGAGATTGGAGATATAATCTCTTGTTGTAAAGGTTTATTGACACCTCGAAGTCAATTGTAATCGTTGAAGCCTTGGAAAGGCTTGGATAGTGAAATCCTCAAGCGGGTGAGCTTGGAGGCGTGGACGTAGGCGGGGATAGCCGAACCACGTAAAAATCCTTGTGTTCGTTTTCTCTTCCTTTGCTCTTTTAATATTGTGTTTCATTGAATTTATTATTTTCGAATTGATTAAGGCATTAGATTGAATTGTTGTGTGGTTTGACTAGGATAATTTTTAAAAAATCCAATTCACCCCCCCTCTTGGGTTGCACACTTGTATTTCAAAAGCATCGCTAAAAAGTTCTTTTAATTTAACTTTTTAAACACTTACTTAATTATTCATGTGGTAAATAAAAAAGGAAAAAATAAATCATCTCTCAAAAGATTTTTCAAATAAAAGTAAGTTTATATTATTTTAATTAAAATTTTTACTTCACCAAAAAAATAATAATTATAACACTTCTCTCTCTCTTCAAGAATAATAACAATTTTAGAGTCACAGAGAGAGAATGACAAATTTATCTAAAGAATCTCATTTGAAAAGTCTTTGAAAACTCTTTTTTTTTATATATAACTTTTCAAATAAATAGTAAAATTTTATTTGAAAAATCTTTCGGAATTTCTTTTGTTGATATGACTCTACAAGTTAGTAAATCATCTCCCAAAAGTCTCTTCCAGTTATAATAAATTTATATTACTTTAATTAAACTTTCCTCTACAAAAATATTAGCACACTTCTCTCTCTTCAAGAATAATGAGATAAAATATATAATACTTGATTTAAAGCTTTAAAATACTCTCCAAAAATGATTGTCCTTCTCTCTCATATTGAAGAGTCTTCTAATAATGCTCTATGCAGAAAAGGGAAAATCTTATGACTTTACGAAATATGAGTAATAATATATGCTTACAAAACTGGGGCTATTTTAGCTTAATAATTTAGTACGAAATTTGAGTGATGATAGATATTTAAATTAAAAAATAACGTTTAATAATCAATTCACCTACTAATTATATTACATGAAATTAATTACTCAAAATTTATATCAAATGTTTAAGTAAAAAGATAAATTCAAAATTTCATTATTTATCCATTGAACCCACCGATAAGCATAATCAAAGACTCTTTTAATTTTACTCTTCAAATGTTTATTTGCTCACTTATCTGAAAAATATAATTTTTTTTCTAATGACTTTTCAAATAAAAGCAAGTATATGTTATTTTAATCAATTTGTTTCCTCAATCAAAATAATAGCAATTATAGTACTTCTCTTTCTTCAACAATAATGAGATAAAAAATAATATAATACTAATTAAGGATGAAGAAGTCTAAAAAATAATATAATACTAATTAAGGATGAAGAAGTCACTTTTTAATATTGAATAGAAAGAATGATAATCTCATTTGAATAATCTTTTGAAACCTTTATTGTTGATGTGGCTTTTCAAATAAGATTCAAATGAGAAGTATAGTCTCATTTGAAGAATTTTTATTCAAAGAGCCTTCTAATTTAACTCTTCAAATATTTATTTGCTTACTTATATGACAAATAAAAGAGTGAAAAAATAATAAGTCACCTCCCAACAAACCTTACAAAAAAAAAATACGTTTATATTATTTTTATTTAACTTTTTCCTTTACAAAAATAATAAATATTATAATACTTCTCTCTCTTTAAGAATAATGACATAAAAAATAATATAATACTAAATTAAAGACTTCAGAAAGCTTTTTAAATAAATATCTTTAAATAAGATTGTATTTCTCTTTCTTCAATATTAAAGAAAAGAATGACATAATATTGAAGAGAGAGATGTACAATTTTATTTAAAAAATATCATTTAAATAGTCTTGTTAATTTTTTTTATTGATGTGACTCTTTAAAAAAATAATAAAATCTCATTTCAAAAACCTTTTGCCGTGCTCTTAAAATTTAAAGATAAAAATAGTATGGGAGCTCCTATGTTACAATTAATGTAACATACGCACTCAACAACAACCACATAAATAATGGGCCCACACAATTTATGTGATTGTTGTTGAGTGTGTATGTTACATTAATTGTAACATAATATTTGCCAAATAGTATTTATATATTTACTCATCTCCAGTGGATTAAATGAATATGATGAATAAAAAAATTAACATTTTCCAAGAAAAAATTTATATAAAGGGAACTTTCTCCTATACACACACATAGAGATGCATGCACACGGTAGAGAGTTTTATCTAATTTGGTCTATCCGCAGGCATGGCAGGACAGCGATTGTGACTCTTTTGCTCATGATGCAAAGATACTTTGACCATCAATAGAATATTTGCCGTGGCATTTCTTTCTGGAAAAATGTTATTTACCCCGGGTTGTCTCATCTTTTTTTTTTCATTCACCTTAAAACGACGTCGTTTTGTTTAGTTAACATCAGCCTCAATTGCTCTCTCTTCATCTTCATTTCAGCCACAAAACCAAATTAGCTTAGAGAAAACTGATTTCAAGAATATCAACGACAAAATCGATTGGGCAAAACCCTTAAGCTTTTATCTTCTTTATAAGTGATATGATTTGGCTTAAATAAGGCAAAAAAGAAAGCTTGAACAAGGTGGCTGCCAGGCGTGATGGCTGTCGGTGGTGGTGGTGCCGACGGCTGGTTATGCGTGATGGTGGCTGCCAGGACTGGATTGTAAACAGCTCAAAACCAAGCTCGCCTTATACAAGATAAGAAAAGAAAAAGAAAAATTCTAATATCAATAATCAGTTTTGATTGAAGTTGTGCCTAGGCCTCCGCTATAATTTTATATTGCTTCACACCGTGTGCACAATCAGCGTCCCAACACTTGAAAGTTCAAGCGCTACTAATGGTGGGTGGTAAAGACTAGTTCCTCAAAATTTTCCAAGGATTGAAGAGTATGTAACAGGCAGAGCAGTGCAAGAGTTTGCCAGTGAATTAGAGATCAAATTCTTAGCATATGGAACACATTTGATTTAAGTTTAGGAGCAATTGCCAGGTCAGGTGAATGAGCTTAGCATCAGAGTCATCAATCAGGTGGTTGGTCAAAATTAAGAAACCTACGCATCTCCCAAGGGTTGAATGTTCCTGAGTTCTTAAGAAATGGCTTCTCTTCTTGCCTTTCAATTTTTCAAATACAACGACATTCTCTTCATAGTTTTACGGAGAAATAGAAGGCGAATGGCTGTGAAATGAAGGGAAAGAGAAAGCAGTTGTTTACAGAGAAATAGAAGAATGGTTGTGAGGCGAAGAGGAAGAGAAAGGAATTTGAGGCTGCCGTTGTTTTTGCCTTAACTAAGCCAAAACAACGTCGTTTTAAGGAGAATGAAAGGAAAAAAAATTGAAACGGCGTCGTTTGCATTAGTTTTGGAGTTTGACCCGGGATTTAACTCGAGATAAATAACAGCGTTGTTTTCTTTCTCGATTTACTTTTCAGTGCCATGTATTTAGATATTCTTCTAGCACACACCACAATAATGATAGTAAAATAGAATAGAAGTAATTATTTGACCCAATTAACATCTTCTCTACTTTTGATTGATTTACCATTAGGGTCCGTTTGGGATTGTTTTTAGAAAGTTTTAAAGTGATTTTGAAAATTTAAAAGTTAATTTTGGTGTTTAATAAAAAAAAATCAAAATCATTTTTGTCAAAATCAACCACTCTACAACTGATTTTAAAAAACAAAAAAGAAGTAACTTTTAAATTCTGTTTTTGAGAATCAATTTTCTCCTTTAATAAAATCTCATAAATATCCTTACAATTATTATCTAAACCCAAAATTATTCCTATTTAAATTGGAAACAAAATCAATATTTTAATAATTTTTTATTTTAATTCATGTACTCCTTTCGTTTACCCTATTTCTTCTTTATATTTTACATTACATCAAAAGTTCTTTATACGGCAATATAGTATAAATTTTATTGTTAGTTAAAATTATTATAATACAAAATTTAAAAATATTGCATGTACATGTTTCTATATGTGTAAATAAATCTCATCCTACATTATGCACATTTTATTAATTATTTGTTTTCTCACAACAATTTAATAATAAAATATACCAAACACCAATAATTACTTTAAAAAATTACAGTATTTTTAAAAACAAAATTTATCAAATACTTAATTAATTTTCTTCACAATTAATTATTTATATAACACAACTAATAATTATTATTTTAAAAAATACAACATTTCTAATCTGGCCCTTACGATTACTCCAGAAAATGTAAATGAAAACGCAAGGGTCCCTTCACTGCACTTCACAAAATTAATAATGTAGTCGCGTACTTCATAGTACGCGACCGTGCGAGTCTCAAGCTGTCATTGGGGATTGTGACATCCACAAGTTAATTCCCATAATAATAACTTTACATGTGCATAATCGCACACTTATCCTCGTAAATAACATATGATATATATCAAGAAGCCAAGACTCATGGCAAGTTACTTTTAACATACCTGCTGAAAGTGTTCAGAAAGTGAGGTAGCATTGCCAGAAGTCAAATCTCTTTTTGGTTCCAAATCCAAGATGATATGCATCCTAAGGGTCTTCTTAAATTATATTTAATGTAGCTTATACTCTAAAGATAAGCCAAAACAAAATCCTAATCCCACATTCTAATTAGTTACTTTTACCTATTTTTTAATGAGATGTAAATTACACTAAATATAACTTATGACTAAATGCAACTTATACAAACCTGCATCGTAAATCATAATCACATTGCAGAATTGTTAATTTCCAAAAGGGCAATATCTCTTTGACCTAGCTTTTCGTAAGTTCTCTTTTTTTTTTTCTTTGGGAGATAATATCTCAAAATTCTGAAATGAAATTTGACCGCTATCAGGTTGAGAATGCTCGATCAAATCGAGAAACGCAAGCAAATTGTTAGACATGCACAAGTAAAACTTCAGGATGATCAATGATAGAAGGTTCGGTGACTTCTGTCCTGAGCTCATTACAACAAAACCAAATAGCACAAACAGACGAGAAACGAATTAGGCTCGTCGCTATGTGATGGTTCCCCCGGTACCCTATCATAATCAACTTCTCTTCCATGGATATTTAATATCAAGGCCAAACTTGCCATTACATATGAAAATCGCCTCTATTTCTAGAGTTAACTATTCAATCCTTTGCATTTTGGGCACATCAGCTAGATCACAGCCTCATTGGAGAGGGTAAAAAGGGTTAAATTAGCAAGGATCTTGCCAGCATATCCAAACTACATGTTTTTTTCTTTTAAAGAAAAACAACAGAAAAAAAAAAATTAATCTTCAATCTTCCACTTATTAAAATGCCCATATCCACAAACTGAAAGAAACAACAACAACAAAAAAAAAACAACTAATGAGAACACTGCTCCTTTCCTATTGCATTCTAATGTCAACTAGACTAGACTAGACTACTACAGCTAGACTGCCTACTAAGCTGATGACAGATGCTTATTTTATTGATCTGACCTTGCCCTATCCTACCAGTTTCAAAGAGCTGGCCTCACCTTAGTCTAAGATTTCTCTTCGTCTGACTGAGAGCATGGAGGGCCAGGGACCGAATCAACAAAGAACTCCTCTACTGAAAGAAGGTAAACGTATCAGTGTGTGACCAACTATACATAACTTAAGAAAGATTTCATATGGTACACCAATTACCTATATCGTCTTGCTCTGGAGAGTCTAGCAAAATTTCTGAATCAGAGGGCAGAAAAGGGGACCCAGGATAGTTTCCAAGAGCTCCTAAATCTGCGTAAGTGCCAAACAAATTTATGGCAAAGCATCATTACAGAATTATAAACATAATAGAAAAAGAAAATGATAATATTTTTAAAATATAAATGAGATTTAGTCGCATTTCATATCTATAACCAGACATAACTAAATCTCAACTGAACTGAATCCAAAGTAAAACTTACCGCCCAAGTTTGACAAATCAGCTGTTAAATCTGAGAGACTGAAATTCCACTGGATTTGATCAAGTGATCTAAGGGAATCTCTGGAGTTTCCAGCCCCTCCATCCTGTCCAAGCTGCAATCCTACAGTACTTGCCACATCAGATGTAAACGTTGTATCAAGTGCACCCGTGTCCATACCCATTCCCGACATGTCTGATGCAGTGAAGGGAAAATGACCACTAGATGCCACTGATGTTGGACTCATGGCCATCTCTGACATGGATGACACGCCACTGCTAGGGGGAATAACAGGAGCTACTTCGGCTGCACTGGTGTCCATCACCATACTACAACAAAGAAAGCTGCTTAGCTAAAGTTACAATGATTAAGAAGAAAAGGAACATTAAGATTTACACTTGTAACATTGAGGTAAACCAGTGTCATTAAGCATACTGTAAATATTATACACTTTGAAGGCAAAACTAAGCTGCATGTACAACCCATGTATGATCACTCCAAAAGGCAAATATTTTGCTAGAGTACTTTTCAATGCCATCAAATGGACATAACAGTTCATTTGTGTTTCAAATATGACCACATACTGTTTTAGCACTCCATACTTTTCTATATGAAATACTTACAAGGACATCCGTAGATAAATTGTCCAGGAACAAAATGATTTCAAAGAACAAAAATCTGAGTGCCTAGCATGAGTTGGGAAAAAATAGAGGAGAAAATTTGATTAAATAAGAAATTTAAGTTAAGACGTCAAGTGTCTCACTCATTCCCAGAATTCATTCGCATTGGATGAAAATTGCCTGGTGCAGGAACTCCATTGACCACATGACAACTTGAGATTCCGCTGCTCATGGACTCAAGATGGGGTTGGCCTGCTGCTGGTATTGGAGGTTGTTGAAGGACAGGATAT
This sequence comes from Citrus x clementina, assembly GCF_000493195.1. Classification (NCBI taxonomy): domain Eukaryota; kingdom Viridiplantae; phylum Streptophyta; class Magnoliopsida; order Sapindales; family Rutaceae; genus Citrus; species Citrus x clementina. Next base: position 48,221,520 of record NW_006262339.1, read on the forward strand.
CCCATAGGTAAGTTGTTAACTGCACTGCAAACAAGTGGCATTGAGTACCAATAATGTTAAAGTGAAAAGGAGCAACGACAACCATAAATTAATCTATCTATACCTGTTAAACCTATAAAAATGTTAAACCTATGAAAATATTCATACATAAGAATATTTACTCCTTCAAAGAAATATTCTTGAACACTAAAATATTCAACTCTTTAGAAAATTCCCAGCTTATCTTCTTGAGTTCAGATGTTGAGGATATCAATACCACTCAGAGCAACTTTGGAAGTTATAAAAATGAAAAACGTTGCATGCTCTTGAATCGCCCAGCCTCAAAGAGGAAAAAATAATCCTAATGATGTTTCATTTAAGTTTATGCAAGATTCTTAGCTTAAAAGAAAAGCAGATGCTGCTATTGACTGCTGAGACCATGCTCTTTGTATTCTCAAGTAGAATAGCATTTGCATTCTAATAAAGGATGTAGTATTAAATTATAATTAAGATAGAATAACTGAATTTCACCAAATTAAGTGCCATTTGGCACCCATAATTACGTAAAGAATTGGATTATAAAAATTACTTTTTTCTTCTATAAAATAACAGGGGTGATTTTCTCCATGTATATTTATATCATGAAGAACCTACCGGGCATGGGATGAATCCCATTCTGCATGGGAGCCAGGGGAACCTTTTGGGGTACTGGATACTTCATGAGATGATATTGATGCTCAAGCAAATGATTGAATAAAAGGATTTGCTTCTTTAGCTTCAGCCTTATGTAATAGGCCCTGAAGAAATCAGCGTTTTCTTCTTCCAACTTCTGCCACACTGAATTAACCAGAACAATGATAAAGATTTATCAGAATTGAAACCTTGTTTCAACTTTGAAGAAGAAAATGCAAATCAGTTCTGAATAGCTAATTAACCGCAACTTTCAAAAGAAAAACCAGGACATATTTCATGGTAGCTTATTCCATTAATATTTTGATATTCCGATATTATAAAGACAAGGCAGAAAACTAAATGATATGAACAATTCATAAAATGATACACTGAAGTAGGCTAGCAAACAAGAATAAAGAGGTTTAAGAGACTACCCAAAGTTGTAAATCCAGGATCTATCCTTGCACGAGTCAAGAGGGTCTTCACCACCTCGTCTCTATTCATATATAATTGTAGACACCGTTCTATTAAGTTCTGGACCTGAACACCATTTTACATAAATCATAACAAACAAATAAAGATATTAAAGAAACAAACTAAAACATCAAATATAGAAAGAAAAAGATACTCTTACAAGTTCAATATCTTGGCGTGAAACCTTTCTGCTATCATTACTCGAAGCAGATATTGAACCAGAATCTGCCAAAGGAGCCTCTGTTGTTTGGTTGTTCTGTTGGTCACTTTGGGATTCATGTGAAACTTGGGTCGACGATTGTATTTCTTGGGTGCTCTACAAACCAGTAAATTTTGTTCGACTCAGTGACAAGCAGTAGGTCTTACGTAATAAAGATAAGAACAGAAACAATGCACCACAGAAAGGATTGAAAGGCAAGACTCGTTGATTTCATATTATAGAAAGAGTAAAAATAACTTAGATTTCAATTCAGGCAACTTATAGCAACAGTTTTCAAATCATCTAGATCTTTAAGAACTATATCTTGTACTCAAGATCCGATAAACAAAAAAATCATTGTAAGCAACAATGGGGGGGGAAAAAATATTGAAAGCCAAAAACTGTATAAAAATCCAAAGTAAAAAAAAGAATAGAACCTGCGAGTTCTTCATTCCAGCTGAATGCAAGCTGCCAGCATTTCTTTGCTCAGCTTAGAATTTCCCCAACTACAGTTAAGGTCACCTAATTGACCAACTAGGTCAGCTTATTAGTTATAACAGTCGTGTATCAAACCAATTTTTGCCTGAAAAAAATAAAAAAGAACAGGGACATCATAGGGCAGAGCAGTTAGAGAAGCATGCTGCATCTAATTGACTGAGAGGGCAAAGGACGTAAGCACCAATCCATCAAAGATCTTTTATCTATCGTTAAAAGAAAACTAACATTAACTGTCTAATCAGACTTTAGCCCCAAATTTGCATGCCTATATTTATCAATAACACTGTAACCAATCACTGAGTTCTCACGAAGTTAAAATTCGTTCAGATTCACAAGCCAATCTATGTATGACAATGGAACTATAAAATAAACCGCAAGAGTCTATAGAATTCTAGGAAAGGAATTATCATAACCTTGTGGAAACAATTATACCATTAAACAGCCAGAGATTCTGCTATATAAACTTGCCTTATAACAATCGCGTACATTAAATTCAAATACAAATAGCGGAAAGTGTGTCTGTTGTACTTATCCAAACAAAAACAGAAATCAACCAGATCTCAATTCAGCGAACAAATCTCGCAAGATACACAAATTACCTGGCTGTTTTTGGAAGTAAAATCTGCTTGTAATTTAGGCTAAAATATACCAAAACAGGAGCTGCCAAAATAAATTTTGTTGTCAGCTAATAGAACTTGCAAGAACCAAAAACAGGACCAGAAAATTACAAATTAGCAACACTTAAATTATAAAAAGAAAAATCGACTTTATTTCGTCAAATTTAGAAATCCCGCTTCTTGTTCAGTAAGTCGAGACTCGTGTTTGTTAGAATCTCCGTCGGAGCTAAACATGCACTGAGATTTTTAAGATATTTTGGTGAAGTGATGATAATTACTTGGAACCAAGAAGGACTAATGAGAAATTTTCGGAATCTGCAGGGGCAGGTGGTGGAAATTTAAATGGAAAATTTAGTGATGGTTGCCGCTAAGACATTGTTATTATTGCAAGCAGAAGTGGAGGAGAGACAAAAAAGCAACACGAGAAAAAAGAAAAAAAATCTCACCGAACCAGTGCTTGTTTAATACGTTATTTTCTTTCTTATTTGTAATTCCGAAAATGAATTTAAAAAAAAATTAAGGGTAAATGGCGAAATAAAATACATATGAAATTTTTACGCGGCTACAACGGCTGCGCCCTGGCTTTGGGATTTTACGGCGCAGCCTGTCTGCCAGAGACAGTAGAATCTCTAAAATCTAAATTAACGCCTGTCTCGTATTCGTCTGAAGTTGATTTTTCATTTTTATCTTATTTTTACTTAACGTTTCTCTTTTATTTACTTATTTTTCTTTTATGTACACTTGTTTTTGTTCTGCGTATATGTACATTGATTTTTTGAAACAACAAAATTAATACAAAATAAAGCTACTTCAAAAAATTATATTTTTTTCTTTATTTCAATTTTTCTTTCCGGGCTTTTCTACTTCTAATACAAACTCAACTAACGGATGGTAAGAGAATTTAGTGAAAACAACTTTATGGAAAGCTTTTTTTTTGTGATAAAGGCATAAAGTGATTTGTCCGCCAATCAAGTTTTTCTCTAAAAATAATAATAATAATTATTATTATTAATTAATTAAAAAAGAGGGAAAAGATGATAGATGTGTCATGTATGAATCATGAAGCACAATTTTTTAATTAAGGGGACGTAAGATAATGACAAAAGTGCTGCAATGCAATTACGATTTATGTGAGCCCCAGTTGTTGATAGTTGTTTTACTCTTATGTGTTCCGGATAACATAACATGCTTCTTAATTATTACCTTATTTTTTTAATATGTTGTGTGGGTCTGCTTTTATAACGTGGTCCAGCGCTTTCAAAATCTCCATGCCCATCACGCTGATGATCCTTTGATTCTCAGTTATCAGAGAGATCTTCTTCATACTTGGCTAGTTGCCATGGACCACTCCCGGTATTCTACATCTCTTTCAGATTTATCAATAGCAATCGTTTCCCTTTTGAAAAACGTTAGCTCTAAACGGAAAGCTAGAAAAGCTTATACGTTATAGAATCTAAGGGCACAATTTTCCAAAGTTTTAAAAATTAAAATATATTTAATATCTATTTAAAAATAAGAAAACAGAAAACAAAAAACATTTATACCATTTCAGCCACTCTAGTGTAGTTCATTTGGCGGAACTTCGAAGCTGGCTCGTAAGCCGTCACGAGCCAAATGTGCACTCACGTGATGTAATTTGGGGCATTAATTTAAGTAGTATTAACCACATGTTTAAGATAAATGAATTTATTCTTATAAAAAAAAAAGATAAAAGAATTTATTAGATTAATCAAACAAATAATTAGTACAATAAATTAATTAAAAAATGAATTAAAAAGGTGAGGCTAGAGAACTTAAATAATGATACACGTGACAGCTTTTGTTTCCTTATACACACGAACCAATGAGAGTGAATCGCAGATAGATATTGACAATATCGTCAGAAAGGTAACCATTGAGATTCGTCTTTTCTCAGCCACGTGGCGTAAATTTAGCGGCAGAGCGTGGCATGCGTGTGGCCGTTTATTGCCTTGGAATTTGAGGTCTAATATGTACAGAGAAATGCATTAAGACTTTTAAAGTTCCCGCTAAGCTTGATGTGTTGACATTTGGCGCCACGCTTTTGATCCCGAACGCGACTTTTCCTCCGTCGACTGTATCCGCTTCCTCTTTAAACCTATGTTTATACTTTTTATTTTTGTAATTAAAAAATTATTATTATTTTTGAATCATAAAACTTTTTTAAACTTTTAATAATAATAATGATAATAATAATAATAATAATCATCATCATATGTTATAAAATCTCTATATAACAGTACTCTTCATGTAGGAATAATTTTTATGTAGTCATAAAAATTATAGTCTCAATTTAGACAAATTATGAATAATTTTTTTTTCATATTTTAATAAGTTATAGTTATTCTACCTTCCGTCTTAAAGATTTTTTTTTACATAATAATAACTATTTATGTAAATCATTACAAAAAATATATACAAAGTCACATTAAAGATTTAAAATAGAATAAAACATTTTTTAAAAATTGCTTGAGATAATAATTTATTCTTTATAATTATTATCAAATCATTATATAATATTTATAGAAATTGCATTGAGAAAAAGACATTGAAGATGATCCAAACATTTAGATTTTAAAGATGAATTTGCACATCCCTAATTGTATAAGATTAATGAAGTGTATATTTTATTTTTATATTACTTGGACTAATGATAGCTAAGTCAAACTAATGATTTTTGTGAGTAATTCTATTACAACACAGCTTGAATATCAATCCCCACTAAACTAAAGGAACATTTCCCCTCACTATTAATATTAGAGGGAAATCGATCTTACCCCAATGTGGGGAGTCAACTAACTCCCATTATACAGAGAGACAACTCTCAGCGCTGACTCTGTACTGAGACTTGAACCCATGCCCTCAAGGTTTTAATATATCAGTGTATAAAAAAAAATCTATTAAATTATAATCACTTTATAGTAATAAAAATATATACAGGACAAGTTTATAATGTATAACACATATAAAGGGGCAGATCAATGGCCCCTTAAAATTACATTGTTTTTTACATTTCTTGTGAGCCTTTGGATTATATGTAAATGGATGATGAAGATTTAATGAGATGTACTAAATATTTCATGTGACTTTTGTTTTATCTTCTTTCTCCCTCATGTGATCCGTAGGTTATCTTTACTTTTTTATTTATTTTTTTCTCCTCCCCTCTCTTGCACAACTTTTTACCAAACCAGAATCATCGAATAAAATCAAAGTTTGTGTCATCATAAGAATTTAAGGAAATATGAAAATTGATTGTTCCCTCTTTGAAAAACATTCAAACTCGCACTTCCCCTTGTTAATGGCCAAGGTAATGGATAATAAACTTCTTTTGTTTCCTTGCTTTTTTTATTTTTTATGTTTTGTTATTATTGAATGTTCTTTACAGCTATTAATCTAATCTTACCATTCATTTATATATAATCTAAAGGCTCAATGGAAATGTGAAAAATAATGTAATTTTAAAGGCTAATATATATATATATATATATGTAAAGTTTAAGACTTATATGGGAGTCTGATAAAATTGAACAAATGTGTCGATATCAAAGTTGTTTTTAACTCGTAGTAAGCAACAAATAAAACATAGCGCTATGGATAAACTTGTGGATGGTGTTGGGGCCAATGCCAATTCGTAGTTAAAGCCTTATTAGGTGAATTATTGCATTTGCAAGGACCACTTTGTATGTATCGTCAACAGTTCTCCACATCACATATGAGTTCAATATATTTCAGCCACTAAACCGTGTCTTTGTGTCCAGCAAATGGACAGCAACGGCCACCGGGCACCGCATCCACTCCCCTTCCCTACCTCCAACGTTTTTATATTATTGATTCGTCAGTTTTGACTGCTTTGATTTTAATTTTTTCAAAGACTTTTGGGGGAAGCAATAAAGAAATTTTCGATGTTTTTAAAAAGACATTTAAATCTCTATTTTTTGACCGATTCTATTTGCTTTAACTGAAAATATATTTTTAACTCATAATAACCATTGCATTCCTCACAGGTCAATATATTAGTTTAGGAGATTGTTATCTTTTCTTTTTTTTTTTAAGAGAGGAGATTGTTATCTTACATTATCATATAAGATACACAATTTTTTCATAGTCGTTTGATCAAAATCCAACGGTTGTAGAAGAATCATGTGTGTTATATGATCACGTAACATAACCAAAGCCGTTAGTTTAATAGAGTTTTATTCTTTAAAAATGAATCATGCCTTTTCTTAACGTTAAAATTTCCTTGCAAATGCCTTAGCAAAGCCCATGTTATTTCTCTTGGTAGCCTCTTTAGTTGATTTTTGTGCATTTTCTTTCCTCTGTAATTGATCTTTGCCAAACACACCCAATTGCTGTTGTCGTTTGGTTTTGGTTTTAACATACCTTCACCTTATACATCTATTGATCAAACTCTTATTCAACAGAATCTCTCAATCCCAAAACGAAGAGCAATTAAATTTCAGAATAAAAAAATAAAAAGCAAACGAATGAATAAATAAAATTGAAACCAAAAAAAAAAAGGGTCTTGCCGCTTGGGCAGCCAAGCCAACTAGCCAAGGCTGTTTATAAGTAAAGTCAAGAAGCCACCATTTTCACTCTCCGGGCTCATCAACTTCATGAAAGGAAAGGATTAATAAGCTAATATATTGACTGGTACGCTAGAAGGGCATAATAGTAATTATATGTTAAAAAATATTTTTTCAATTAAAATAAACAGAATCAGTCAATAAATAGGGATCTGAATGATTTTTGAAACATAAGGAATTTTTTCGTCTCTTTCCCTAAACATATGAGGTTTAACAGCCTTCTCCCCTTTTTTTTTGAAATGCAAAATAAGAGTTAAAAAGAATAATAAAATAGCCGAGAGAAGCGAGATGTAAATGGGCTGAGTCAGCCAGAAAAGAAAAAAGGGCAAAAGATGAATGAGCTGGTTTTATGTTATGTTTCGGTTTAAAACGCACAACTTTTGATGTAGAATGGGCTGAATGAGCTTCGGCCTGTTAAGAAGGTCCAAGCTTTGTAAAATATTATTTAAGAAGATCATTGATTATATTATACTTTGGCGGTGAGCAACGAACAAAATCCCGTAAGGAGACGATATAGCTTGTATTACTCAATATTTTGTGTCTCACTCATTAATTAGGTTGTAAAATTAATTAGTACCTCATATGTGACAATCAATTATTGATGAGATATCAGTTAGTAGCTTAAATATATAAATATATCATTCTTGTAGATAGAACCATATAATATACTCTTTTATGATGTGTTTATTTTTTGAATTGAGGAATTATAATCATTAACAACGTTTACTTCAGAAAGTAAGAGCGGAAATCAAAATCAAAATTATGGGATTCACCTCAAATTAAGAATACGGAATGAGAGACTGATTCGCAAGGGACGGTTAGGATCAATCTCCCATTTTGAGAACTATCTATTTTGCCTCCGTTAAAATTACCCTCATTTGAATTAAAAAATATAAATAGTAAAAAAAAAAATAGAACTCTTCGCTGCCAAAGCTCCCTCATGGTCGCAGTAGTCGCCTGTGGAGCAGTAACTGGTCACCAGTCGTTGCATCATATGCAGCAGTAGTCCTGGGCAGTAGCTGTCACGTCGCGGAAGTCGAACCGCTACCAACAGTAGCCATCATGTTCCAATCCAATGATAAGGGTGATGCCAACAATGACGATGAGGCTTGATTCTGATGATGATGATGTCGATGATGATGTTCTCCTCTTTGATGATGACGATGATGATAGGGCAGGTAGTAAAGGCAAGCCCATAGGCAGAGGATAGGCATTCAAATCACTATCTTCAAATAGCATATATAAGAGAAAGATGATGATGATGATGCACGAGCCACTCTTTCTGAAAGTTAAATAGAGGGAGCAGGATTCGTGATTTTAAGTTGTGGGAATCGTTTAAATAAATTCTGGGCCAGCCCATTTCAACGCAGGACCCACTTCCAGTGGCGGACCAATAGTTAAACCGGAATTGCAACCAATGAGACAGAGATTGTAGAGCAGAACGAGGAGTCAACGTCCACAGCAGTCTTAAGGAATTTTTGTCAATTGGCGGTTCAGTTTTCTTTTACCGGTTTATTTAAAATTGTTAAACTCCTCTGAAACCATTATGTATTTACTCGCCAACAGTAATAATTATTGAATAATGAAAACAGACACGTACATGGATTACTTGCCATTGATATGTCGGCAATAGTTGGTTTGATTAGTAAACTTTATTAGGATGTGAAAAAAAAAGCATACGTGTGAGGCGTAATGATATAAATTTACCTTATCATATGTAATGTTACCGAAAAAATAGAAAATATTTGTCATAAATCTTACATAAAATACATTATAATTAAAGAACTCAACTTGCTTCTTAGTTCTTACATGGATTATTAATCACTCTTATGTATTTCCTCGTCCATTAAATTATTTTTTAAGTAGTATGATCAAATCACCTCTTCATTTAATTAATTTTTCCGTACTTAAAGACAATTCTCTTATTTATTAATTGAATGAGTTAATTTTCATTTTAACCTTTTTTTTGTTTTTGTTTTAAAGACCTAGTTTGTGCAATTACCACTTATTTTGACTTACGTTTTACTCATTTTATTAAGACCATTTAAATTATTGGAGTGGGAGCAATCACGATTTTAAGACTACTCATTTTCATCTCCGCTTTTACTTATTCTTTCTAAACGATTATAGTTTGTCAGAGAAGCGAGAGCGACAGTTTTTAAAGACATGCACTTATTGCTCATAGTCATGTTTGTTTATATTCTTTTAGCCACGACCATTTTAAGTCCCATTTGGCGCAGCATTGAGTTTGTCAGAAAATTAAGTGAGAGCGACAACTTTTTAAAGACATGCACTTATTGCTCATAGTCATGTTCATTTATATTCTTTCGATCACGACCATTTTAAGTCATATTTGGCGCAGCTTTGAGGAGAAAATTTGTCCTCTTTTATAGGCGTGGGGCAATAGATACGCCAAACGAGCTATTAGTTCATTGAAAAATATTGAGAAGCGATCGCATTTGTAAGATGTGCATTTATTTTTTAACCAATAAATTAAGGACTAACTTTATTTTTTTTTTATGATTCCATAATACTTAATAATGATGATGATGATGATTATTATTATTTAAAAGCAACTAAACGCTCATTAAATTCGGACAACTCAATTGACATACATGCAATCTTTCTTCTACTTTCCTTAATAGTCCTCAATTGTTAATTAAGGCCAAAAAAATATCATGCTCATGTAAATCAAAGTTGTACAATATATATATCCCTGCCATATATATTCTGAGTAGATTTGTTTTTCATATCATTAGAGCGTGAAAAGCGCGTCTTAACCTTTAATGCCAACAGCATTTATTTTTCTTTTTCCTTTTCGGAATGTCGGTTTTAAAATAAAATATATATACATATACATATACATACATATACGTGTATAATTAAAACAACACCATAACAAGTACGTCAAAAATTTTCCTATAAATAACCGTACGCTAACACACTCGTCTCCTCACTCACTTTCTCTCTTCCCCAGCTTTGGCATCTCTCTCAGTTTCTGTCAAACGCAAGCCATCATCAGCTTCATTCAGTCAAGGGTACGTAACGTTATTTAATTTTCTTTCCGAAGATTAATTTCTTTATCTGCTCCTTCTGCTGCTTCTGTAAATATTCACAAAAGTTTAGATTTTTTTTTTTGTGTTTCACGTTTTCAAAAACATTATTCGATTGAACAACAGTCGCAGAAGTAACATACGAATGAGATAATCGGTTGCTGATCGTTTGTTTTTGCTTTTGTTTAATTTGTTAATGTTTCTTGCATGTTGATTTATTCATAGGGCAATATTTTATTCTCCATACGGAAGAGTATTCTACTTGAGGTAAAAGTCTGGCAGAGTTTTTTTTTTTTTTTTTTTTTGGTAGTCAAAATTTTTAATATATATATTTTTTATTTTAATAACAGACTTGTTCTCTGAGACTCAGGAAAGAACATAATAAAATCTTCTCTCATCATTACTATACGCGTATTGTATTTAAATATTTTAAAAAGCACCAAAACTCTGTAATTCTAATAATATTTGTCAATTTTCTTTACTCCAACGAAGTTACTGTAATTTTGGTCTTTTTCTGTAAATTTTGAAGCTATACTTTTTATTTTAAAAAGTAAAGTTTCTCAAAAGTTTTGCTAAGATAATCTAGGTATTCTAACCGACGATACATTATGAGTTATTTTGATTTTAGAATTGTTTTTTTTTTAAATTTACTTATTACTTTTCTGTTTTTATTTTTGATATCTAGGCCAGGTACCTTTTAGTCTTTACACTTGTCGATAACCCTAACATACAGAATGCTTATTTATTTATACGATATTTAGTTTCAAATATTAATTAATGATGTAGTATTTTGTTTATATGTATTTTTAAATTTTTTATTTTAAGTATTTTGATATTTTCTGTTTAAAATATGTGCATTAGTTTTTCTTTTTAAATTAACTTAGTAAGTAAGTTTACTCCATAGAAGTCTTATTATTATTTTCAAAAATCTTTGATTAATAAAGAAAATCTCTTTAAAATTTCTCTTTGGGACTATCTTCGTTAAGTTGTTTGGTATTAAGCTAATCATATTGGCCTTGTTTCATACACAAACGATATCTAGCTAATATTTTTCAATCCTATCAATTCGCTTCTATTATCCCACTCGGTCAATTAACTTTTTGAAAAAGATAATACCATGCAGCCTAAAAACATTGTTATTTTTATAGTAAATTAAAGAAATAGCATGTGAGGCGATATGTATATACTTTGGTAACCTTCATCGCATATATATTTATACACACACACACACACACTAACATATTATATTTGATATCTTGGCAAATTAATAAGCGCAGCAGAAAATCGTCAACGTTTCATCTGAAAATGGGAATACGGTCACCATCACAGCCTTCAGACGCGGACTCCATCTCAAAAGAAATATGCCATGAAAATGGAGAACCAGCTGCTATTTTGGATTCGTACAGCGCGTGGCTGGTAAGCGCGTTGTATTCATTCACTACATTGTTACTTAAAAGTGTTCGTATTAGGAGATGATCTTGTCGTATTAATGACATTCATTAATATCACTTAAAACAAGAAAAAAAAACGATCAATCATTCTTTTTCGACACCATTTTGTTCATCAATAGTGTTAAGGGTAATGCTAAGTTACATGCATGTACCTTACAACCCTCTCACATGAATAGTGTATGAATACTATTCATGTGAGAGGGTTGTAAGGTACATGCATGTAACTTAGAGGGATCCGTGTGTTAATAATTGATATCCTTGTGGTGATTCCAGGCAAAGCATCCTTCGGCTTTGGACACATTTGATAGAATGGTAGCAGCAGCAAAAGGGAAAAAGATAGTTGTGTTTTTGGATTATGATGGCACATTGTCACCAATCGTTGAAGATCCTGACAAAGCTTTCATGTCTGATACTGTAATATACACGCATAAATATTCTTTAGCCGTATTAAATTAGTGGTACAAGAATGTTCACCTAACAATGGCAATTACGGAGCTAATGGTTCGATGCGTGTTGTTATATCTTATACATAATTGCAGATGCGAATGGCAGTACATGAAGTGGCACATTTTTTTCCTACGGCAATTGTCAGCGGGAGATGTCTCGATAAGGTAATTAAGTTTTATGTTTATTTTTATCCAGAGATTGCTAGTTACTTTTACAATTAAGTACATATTTTGTTGTCAATAAATGTAGGTGAGCAGATTTGTGCAGCTAAAGAATGTGGTATACGCTGGGAGCCATGGGATGGATATATCAACCCCAGCGGGTTCTTTGAAGCAAAACAACCCCAAGCACGAGACTAGAACTGTTGATGAACAGGTTTTGAATCCCTGTGGCATGCACATTCAACCAAATTAATACTCCCTGATGATGCTTAATTACCTTGTTAATTTAATTAGAATTTGATTTTACTCTGTAGGGTAACGAAGTTGTTCACTTCCAACCGGCACAAGAATTTTTGCCTCAAATTCAAGAGGTAACGCTTCGCTTTTCTTTTTCTAAAGTCTGAGCAGCTAAGATTGAATTTCATTTTTAAGTTATATAACCTAGACTTAAATTTACTCGATCGGTCTACCTACAAACCATAATTAAATAATTAAATACTAAAAATTATATATATATATATATATATATATATATATATATATATATGTCACTCATTATATACGAACTCTATTGCTCACTTTATAATTGGATATTTCTTCTTATATTTTGATATTTCGTACAGATGATACAAGTACTGGAAGAAAAAATCAAGACGATCAAAGGGGCTACGGTTGAAGACAACAAATTTTGCATTTCTGTGCATTTTCGACGTGTTGATGAAGATGTAATATTGCAACAACAATCTTAGTTTCATACCACGAATCAACCAACAATTTAATTTATCAAACTCAATATCCTAAGTTTACTTGTTGAATTAATTCACAGGACATAAACACCCTTCAAGAGATGGTCAATTCAATCGTGGAAGCTTACCCTAATTTTCGCATATCTGGGGGTAAAAAGGTATATTTACGTTCTAGGTTTTCTTCAACTATTGTATCATTCAGATGCTATATTATGAACATCAAGAATCTTGAATAATTATTGTATAATGTATCACTTTTCTCAAATCAGGTAATGGAAATTAGGCCTTGTATCGACTGGGACAAAGGTCGAGCTTTGGAGTATTTGCTTGATACTTTTGGATTCAACAACGCAAGCGATTTCCTCCCACTGTACATAGGAGATGACAAAACTGACGAGGATGCTTTCAAGGTTACAAATCATTAATGACACTAACACACACTTTTTTTTTTCTTTTTTAATTGAAAGCAAAATTATAAGGAAATAGGAAACTAATTGGCTAATAATTAATAGCTTATATCTTCTGAATGTGTTTACGATTGTACAGGTTATTCGTCACATGGGACGTGGATATCCCATTATTGTTTCTTCTGTTCCAAGGGAGACAAAGGCTTTGTACTCTCTACGTGACCCAGATGAGGTGATGTCGTTTTTACGGCGTCTTGCTAGGTGGAAGAAAAGCTTAGGTATTCCCTAGATTAATTTGGAGAAAATTATAGGAGCTCAAAGTCAAAGGGGTCATATTATTTGTAACTCATCAGTTGCTAGTTTGCATGTTTTTTCATTTAGCAAATTAGCACAATGAGTGGGGGCATATTGTGCGTAGATAAGGCGATTATACAAAAAGATATGTTTATGTACTCCCTTTTACCAATATAGTGCAATTAAACAGAGATAGAATAAGGAGGAGATGATAATTTAATATTACAGAATTATTACTAATTAATATATCTTATTTAAGTTGTAGTCAGATTTTCTTATGAAGAATGGTTATCAAAATGTTCATCTTGATTTTAATTTGCATATAAATTGAGCTTGATTTTGCATAATCACAACTTCTCTTGTACTGTAATCTATTACCACCATTATTATTATTATTATTATTATTATTATTATTATTATTATGATGATGATGTAAATGCTTATAATAAGAAATGGTATTTGAACAGACCCTAATTAACTACCCCTATTACCCGAAGAATATGTATTTAGGGGGGGGGGGGGGGGGGCCCTTATCCGAGTATTAGTAACAAATTTTTTTTTCCCTTATTGAGTATAATGAAAGTGCTTATATCTCCAATCATTGATTGACAATTATAATGCGTTTACTAATCGGTAATCGAAATAGATTGGAATCGGAATAGACTATAATAAGAGTGGAGAATAGAAACCAAAATAAATTATTTACTTTAGTTATATGAATTAAAATGGGCTGAATTGTATTTCCTTTGTTTTAGAATCAAAAGGAATTACTATAAATTATGAAAATGGCCTTACTTGATTATTATCATTATTTATTATAATAATTGTGATGATGACAATAATTATTATTCAAAATTATTGTTGTTGTTAACAATAATGACGATGATGATGATTGGAATACTAAGCAAGAGCGCCTAGTTATAATATAATTATCTTTAATTATTAAATAAATATAATTATAAGAAAAAAAATTAATAAGGAATAGTATAAATTAAAAAAAATGCTAAGGTTACTTGATCAACTCTTGGTATTCAAATTATAATCATAACACTCTCTCATATTTATATTTTACATTTCTCTTACCTATTTGCATATTATATGACTTAGTTCTTAACTAACCACTCTATGAATAAATATGGAGATTATAGTACATAATGTGGGGTCCATCTATGTTGTAACTTTGGTGTGGTACCACAGTTGCTTTCAATCATTGGATCCAACAAATGCAACTGTACAACTGTGGATCCAATGACTGATTGCAACTGTGGTACCATACCACAGTTGCAACATAGTTTTGCCCCATAATGTGTTACAATCATATTATAGTGTTCATATTATCGTATTGGTGTGTCAACATTATGTCTAAATACCCACATTGATCCAAAAGGAATCTAGATTTACAAATAAATATATAATGAAAATAATAAGTAGAAAATACAAACTAAAAACACGTAACAAAAAACAATAAACTTAAAATTTACTCGAGACATTAATTAATTTAAAATTTTAAATATTGAGCTTACCCTTCACGTTAACTTAAAAAATTAATCACTTATATTGACAAGCCAGACAATCATTTTATTTAATAAATTTATGGAATACAGTAAAAGAAAATGAGAAGAGAATAAATTTTCCCTCAATTCACTCCAAATTTACATCTAATTTCTCTACAAACTCACCTCTCAATTCTACCAGAAATTCTCAACAAATGCTCTACAAATTTCTCCCAGCCAAATCGCGAGACTCTTACTTTTATATGCAAAATTTGAGTTGATCAAGTGTGGGCATTTGCATTATATATATTTTTTGAACTTGCGATCATAACCTTTAGATGATCTTTACTAATACATCCAAGGTCTAAAATTGCAACCATTATACATCATTCAATTCAACAAATCAATTATTGCAAATGAAGTCAAATTAGGACCCTCCATTGGCTTATTTGTGAAGGTGGTTAAACTATTAGATTGATGAGTATTAAACGTAGTGCAATAAGGTGCAAGTAATTTCAGACACGTAGCATGGTCTCAGTTGTTTGGAATTAATGTTGGCTTAAAAGGTTAGTAATTTTTCCAAAGGCTTTTGAGTATCTGAAATCTAAATTTCATGTTCATTTTTCCGATCCAAGCATCATGAATCTGGCAATTTACCTATAAAAAAAATCATACTTAAAAAGTAAACAAAAATAGACAATTCATAAAATGAGTTAGGGATTTATCAATATGATAAACTGTTAATATTATCAATATTGTAAGTAAAAAATGATAATTTTAATATTTATTAAATATACACTTTATAGTGTTAATTATAATGAAATTTACATTCCTAAATTTCATTCGCATTCCTTCATATTTTGAGCAAATAAATACTATCAATGATTCTCATTTTCGATTCTTCTTCATTCAACCACAGAAATAAACATTCCATTACTATAATACAATCACTGAGCATGAGTATATATTCATGGATGATTGATAAACTTACCAACCGTGAATATACTTGCCTATGCAGGATCAAAATATTCAATGAGAAATACAAGAAATAACACTCAAAACACCATTAGACGACCGTTGACATTAAGGTAGTGTTTACTTGCTGGAGTGGGAGTGTGGATTGTGGATTCCTCCCACTCCAGTGTTTACTTACTTTAAAAAAGAGGAGAGTGGGAGTGGGAATCCGTGGGTCCCACTCAATTTTGGAGTGGGGAATGTGATTCCCACTCCCATGGGGGGAGGTGGGAGTGGGAATCCACTCCCCCCTCTTCCCATTTTATCCTTATAATTAAAATAAAAATAAATAAATAATATTTAATAAAATAAATAATATCATATTTATTAAAAATAATAATTATATCATATTTATTTTATTAAATTTAATAAAATAAATATTATATTTAAATTAATAATATTAAACATTAATTTTAATAAATATTAATTAATTATTTAATTAATAATAATAAATATTTTATTCTAAAAAAATATTAATTTTGAACTATATTATCAATAATAATATTTCATTTGTGTTGCTATTATTAATAATTTTTATTCACATAATTTAAATTAAAATTAATAAAAAAATTATGATTTACATAATTAAGAATATTAGTAATTATTATTAATTTATAAATATAATAAAATATTTATTTTATTTTCCAAATATATTTTTTATTAATTTTTTAATTACAAATTATAATTCTATACATAAGGATAAAATTATAATTTAAAAAAATTTACTCTCAATCCAAGACAAAGTAAACAAATAATTAGGATTCTGATTGACGATCCATACTTTCATTTAGTCTAAGTAAACACCATACTCCCACTCCCACTCCACACTTCTAATCCAAGAATTCCCACTCCTCAGGATTCCCACTCCAATCCAAAAAGTAAACGCAGCATAATTGCATTATAAATAATAAAATTCATCATCCACTATGTCAGTGTCACATAACAGTTGAAACTCCAATCCCTAACCCTAGTGTAATCTAAACGGGCTCTAGTTTAAAAATAAATAAATAAATAAAAGAATTATCATGATAAACAAATATTGATCCTAGAGCACCCAAAGTTTCTTTTCCAATAGAGTTCCCATTTAGAAAACGGTGCGCACAGCAGCAATCCAAACGATGTCGTAAAATGCCAGCCTTCGCCATTCGCTACCGTTAAACCCTATCGCAATTCTAGCTTCTGCAGGGAAAATAAAAATCTTAAACCCTAAACTATAACAAGTAACAACCCTGCCTCTTAAAATGCTCAAGTGAGAAAGCTCGCCATTTCAGGATAATATTATGCCCATTAAGCTATTCCCTAATCTACGCCTCCTCAATCCTCCCCTTTCAGCCACCCGTTTCCCTTCGATGAATTTGAAACCTTCTGTAAACTCTTCTCGGGCCATACCCGCTTTCCGCCGGATCTTCCCTTTCAAACTCAAATACCTAGGGCTTCCCACTCGCGTTAACTCCCAACAACAACAACAACAACAACTCGGCCTGCGGAAATTATCGACTCGTCCGTTTCGACCCGCGGCCAGTTCTGAGTTTGGTCGTAGAGGTAGTAGAGCAGGAGAAATTCGCGGTTCTAAGAATTTAATTGATGACGAAGCGGAACTAAGTGATTGGGTCAGTGACTTACGGACCGACTCGTTTCATAGTAATAAACGTTTTAGTAAAGACGATGACGTTTCAGATTTCAGAAAGGGATCTGGTAGAGAAAACAGAGGTTCTTATTCAATGAAAAGGAGAAGAAAGAGTGATTCGGACGACTCTTACGACTCTAGTAGGAGAGGTAATCGGAATTCGGTTAACTCATTTTCAAGGAATAATATTAGTAACAACACTTCAAGGTTTAGTAGGAGGTCTAATAGTGAATTGGAGGCTGGTAATGTGGGAAGAAAAACTCGTTTTTCGAATGATGATGAAAACGATGTGGGTGAAGAGAGGAGGAGAGGTATGAGTGGCATTAGGGATTTGCTTAGTGAGGAAGTTAGTGACAATGACGACGACGATGATGATAGTGTTTTGAGGAACAATGCTAGGAGTTTGATTGGATTAGATAAGGAAAATGGTGGGATGAGTGTGGCCATAAGTTCACCCGGCAAGCATGACTCCTTTATGAGTGAGAGCAGGTACGTTTTTTAAAAGCTTGGTTTTTGCTAAGTATGTATTTACTATAGCGGAGACTTTCAGTAATTCTCAGTGACCAATGTTGTCTCCTGTTTCCATGCCTGCAGATTTGATCAATGTTCAATCTCTGCCTTGTCGCTGAAAGGAATCAAGGATGCTGGTTATGAGAAAATGACCATAGTTCAGGAGGCAACACTTCCTGTTTTACTTAAAGGTTCACTTTTTTCTAATTTGTTTTGTAACTTCAGAGATCAGAATCTTCTTTGTTAATGTCAATTTTTGCTTCCTGAGGAATTGTTTATTGACATGATAACTGGTGATTGTTAGTAATTGCTGTGATTCTTGATGAATGACCATCAACCTTGGTATTCGTATTTGGTTTTCTTGATTTTATTTTGTGCATTTTCGTAAAGATGATAGTCCTTATTCTGATTCTGTTTCCAGGTAAGGATGTTCTGGCTAAGGCTAAGACAGGCACTGGAAAAACTGTAGCATTTTTGGTAAGATATTTTATTCATTTATTTTTTTTAAAAGCCACAATTGCTTGCTAATCTCTAAACCGATGGAAGACTGTTTGAGGGATCCCCACCCTGGGCCACCCATAAGTCATTCACTTTTTGGTCCTTGCAGGTTCATTGATCATTTTGGACTTGCACCTGGCTTTTCAAATGTTTGAGGCATCTTTATTTGAAAAATTACTGAAAACCACACAGTACCCTTAAAAAATAGGAAAATAGAAGTGTAGGGGTACAGTAATTGTTTGGTCTTTCATATATATATATATATATATTAATTCTGAGTCTGTCCTTAATTTTTGGAGGGATTCATTGCTAGAAATTGAAAGCATTGCCATTTTACGAACTTTGATTGGCATTGTCCTCTCGAAATCTTTGAGAATCCTTTGAAGAATAATAAGATTGTCTTTGTTTACTACACTCAGATAGGAGATGAATGGAGTCATTCAATTTAGCTTATCTGAAGTTCTTTGTTTCAGCTTCCTTCTATTGAAGTGGTCATAAAATCTCCTCCGGTTGATCGTGACCAAAAGCGGCCCCCTATTCTTGTGCTTGTAATATGCCCTACCCGAGAGCTTGCAACTCAAGCTGCTACTGAAGCTAGTACTTTGTTGAAGTATCATCCATCTATTGGAGTTCAAGTTGTGATAGGAGGTACAAGACTTGCTTTAGAACAGAAGCGTATGCAAGCTAATCCTTGCCAGGTGACTTTCTTATCATCAGCATGGGATAGCCTTCATGTTAAAATTTGACACCCTATCATATATTGTATCCTCATAGCATATCCAACAATCCAAATTTTTTATCTGTGCTATTGGTCAAAATTGTTTGAAACATTGTTGAGCTCTTGGAATGTCGTATAATGATACAACTTGTCTGAGACATTCTAGAACTCTTGGAATGTCATGCACTGAGAACAAAATGAGACACGTAGAATGTCTCAGCAGCTGGATGTATAGTTTCTCTCTTTTCAATCAACTTTTTTTTATTAATGAGGATTCCCAGTTGTGGACCAATCAGAAACTGGGTCCTCTACTGCATATATGAATGTTGTTAGTACACCTGCTAATATCTGCACAGGAGATAGTTGGGCCATGTTTGTGTTTTCACGCATTCAAAACTCACAGATTCTTGTCGCTACACCTGGAAGGCTCAGAGACCATATTGAGAACACTGCAGGATTTGCAACAAGGCTGATGGGTGTGAAAGTCTTAGTACTTGATGAAGCTGATCATTTATTGGACATGGGATTTCGTAAAGACATTGAGAAGATAATTGCTGCTGTTCCAAAACAACGACAAACACTCCTCTTTTCTGCTACTGTTCCTGAAGAGGTTTACTTTTTATATTCTGGTTGTTTTGGTATGCCTAAAAAATTTAAAGAAAATACTAAAAGGTGATTTATGGTATGAAGGTCCGTCAAATTTGTCATATAGCTTTGAAAAGAGATCATGAATTTATCAATACCGTTGAAGAGGGAAGTGAGGAAACACATGAGCAGGTATGCTTTTTGATGACTCTGCCCAATAAATTTTGAATTTTCTTGGTAACTCAATTATTAAAATTTTGATGATTTTTCAGGTCAGACAGATGCATTTAGTTGCCCCACTAGATCTACACTTCCCTCTTCTATATGTTCTTCTGAGAGAGCATGTTGCTGATAACCCTGAATATAAGGTATACATTTAGCCATGGGTCCATTATCCATGTAATTGTACCTGTTCTGGTTCTTGTGAAATATGATTTACCATTATAAATATATTCTATATCTAAATATTTCTGTTTAGTATTAAGAATGATATATTTTTTTTCAGCTTTCAAGTGTTGCTGAAAATTACATTTTTTTTTTTTTGGTTCGGTTTCTCTCTTTTGACAAAATTCCAATTGATTTCTCCAGGTGCTTGTATTCTGCACAACTGCTATGGTAACCAGAATGGTTGCTGATCTTCTTGGTGAGCTGAAGTTGAATGTTAGAGAGATACATTCTAGAAAGCCACAGAGTTATAGAACTAGGGTTTCTGATGAATTCCGGAAGTCAAAGGGTCTGATACTTGTGACTTCTGATGTATCTGCGCGTGGGGTTGATTATCCTGATGTTACCCTTGTCATTCAGGTAATGGGAAATGGTCTACTTGTTTTTCCATGTCACATCTTTGAGATTATGAGCAGCATAGTGACGAATCCCCCTATTCCCTTCTTTCTTGCTTGTCAACCTTGTAAAACCGTAGGATTTCTTCTCAATTTTTCCAGAGAAAGATTAGATACTCTGTTTATAAATTTATTTTACAGCATTTGGATGTTTCTAGTGTTCTGGATATCCACACAAAATGTGCAACTTTATTTCATTATGGTTATAATATTATGCAATTATTGTCTGCAATTTCAGGTTGGCTTGCCATCTGATAGAGAACAATATATCCATCGACTTGGTAGAACTGGACGTAAGGGTAAAGAAGGGCAAGGCATATTGCTACTTGCACCTTGGGAGGAATTCTTTTTATCTACCATCAAGGATTTGCCAATATTGAAAGCTCCTGTACCTTCAGTTGATCCGGACACAAAGAAGAAGGTGAAGTAAAATGCTCCTCTTTGGCTTTTCTATCCATAGTGTCTCTTTAATGACGGTGAATTAAAAATAAAATAAGAGTGAAAGTATAATTTTATGTATTGGCAAGTAAATAGCAGAAAAATTTTTATTCTCAGAAAAGTAGTAACATAAATTCAACAGGTGGAACGTGCACTCTCACATGTGGAGATGAAGAACAAAGAAGCAGCATACCAGGCCTGGCTTGGTTATTATAATTCCAACAAGAAAGTGGGACGGGATAAGTATAAGCTTGTGGAGCTTGCAAATGAATATAGCCGAAGCATGGGGCTTGATAATCCTCCAGCCATTCCCAAGCTTGTTCTAGGCAAGATGGGCCTTAGGAATATCCCTGGTTTGCGTTCTAAATAGAGTGGGTTTTCTTATTAGGGAATTCCATCATATTTACAAATCACTTCCATCTCTGTGGACAGACGATTGGGAAAAGAAAATTTCATCCCCAAACCATCTAATTTCAACATTTATTTATTATATTTCTGCGCGTTGGAGCCAAACCATCTAATGAAGAGAACCTCATACGGTAAAAAGGGACAGAGATTTCCCAGTTGCAAGAAACAGCTCTCTTGAATTAAGGCAACAATAATCACATGCAAAATAACAAATATCAGCCGATCATCTTTCAAGCTTGAAGCAATCAACTACAACAGACATCAACAGAGACAAGCTACTACATCTAACTTCATCTTCTTGATGGGTATATTGTTACACAGTCCGTTTTTAAATGAAGGTTCATGGTAGAAATCTACTACACTGAGCGTTATCCTTTATGAATCGAAAAGCTACCATATCCTGTGAAATAAAATCATGAAGTAACAAAAACTATGACCCGATTAATTCCTAAACTTCTGAACCTGAGTGTATTTCAGTGGAGTTACAAGTGTGTGGAATCCTAATATGAAAACCTAATTACCGAGTACGTGCAGCCCAATCAGTCTGTTACATCCTTCAAAACAAAGCAGTTTAGACAATGTGCTGCATAGTCACCACTCCCTGAGGGCTTCATAGTGTACATACATGCACGAAGTAGCATGATTGGGTAGTTTTCAAGGAGAAACCTTAAAAGGATTGGTCACATTGGAAAACCATATCTCCCTTGCATGCCTGAGGGCAGAGAAGAAAATCGACGAGTCTTCTCATCAAAGTTTTCACCCACCATTTTCTCCCTCGTTTTGAAGCTCAAGATGAAAACCCACATCTTTCCATTGATAATTCCTCCGGGCCGCTGATCTGGCAATAAAATCAAAGCCCCCTGTTAAGGCAACAAACCAACAGCCATTACAAAACAATCCCAATCAAGAAAAAAAATCGAAATGAAAAAACTGAATAACAAGCAAATATATATTTACTTCTAAAGTAATTTCATAAACAATTAAACACAACCTGCCAAATTGATAAATGAGCAACCGCTGGCTGTTTTGCACAGCTCAATATTATTGTAAGCAGGCAAGGCTTATGGATATTGCAGCTTACTAGCACCGTTGTGAATCAGAAATTGGCGTGTGGACCATTGCTCATGAGCAAAGGTCACTATTGAAGCCAATTACATTAATCTATATCTTGAAGGAACAAAATGACCAACTACCTCTGAACATGGGAAGAAGGATGATCTGGTGAAGACTGTTGACCCAAGGTACCATGATACCTTTGATCTTCAACTGTTCCACTTGATCGGCTTCCCTCACTAAGCTGTGACGCTTCATTCACACCTGAGAAACCCACCGGTCCAAGAGAGCCAAACTCGAGTTGTTCAGTGGGAGAAGCATATGCAGCATTATGATCATAAGGATAAAACATGACAACAGGGGGAATAGCAGGTCCATTTGATGACGCCCCACTGGGGTTCATAGCTGATAGCGGATACATGCCATATGCCACATTTGGGGAACCACTGTGTGTGGAGCTGGAGCGCAATGGACCATTTTGAGAGTGATATGGGGGGAATGTGTCATGTCTCTGAGAACTCCAAGGCCTCTCAGACCGATTCTCACTCGCTGCCAACCGGTCTGGCCTTGAGCTTGATTTCTCAACTTGGTTGCGATTGTGGCGCCCAGAAGCTCGTGACTTTGAATTAACGTTCCAGTTCCCTTCTCTCTCACCATGGTGGTCACTCCTATCGTGGCTATAATTCCCCCTTCTTGAACTTGTAGAATGCCGGTCCTTTGGAGAAACCTTCTAAAAGAAAAGAAAACAAAAACATTGATCAATGATAAATAGCATTGTAAATATCTAAATGCTAAATGAGAAAAGATGCTCAGTAAGGTCACTAATGAAACGTAAACGAACTGAGAACACACCAACACTAATGGCCAGGCTTGGCTGCTTTCTAGATTCCTGACCGTCACTTATATTAAAAAAAAAAAGGAAAGCAGCATTCAATACACATGAAAAAACCCAGAACTGAATGTTGCAAATTTGACAAAATCATATGTAACATTACAACTCTTCTCTACTTCACCCTTTCACTTGTGGCACCAGTATACATTCTCTAGACCACATGACACACAATATCAAGGCCACAATGCAAATGAATCAGTCTTTGGCAACCAATAACTTAATCCAGATACACAAACTCGGATGTGGGACTGCCTTTCACCAAGGTTCTAATCAGTGCCCAACTCGGATGTGGGACTGCCTTTCACCAAGGTTCTAATCAGTGCCCAACCCGAAATATGATTCAGGAACAAGAAGCAATATGCTTCTATAAAGAAAAATTCTAATCCAATCGAATGCGTGTATAGACAACATTTTTGGCAAACGATGGGCGATAGATAAAGGTGAAACAAAGCAATACCATTGTATGCTAACAAAAACACAGAAGCACAGTGCAAACATAATTAAATAGAGAAGCCAAATGAAACGAAACAGCCACGCAGAAAGAAGTCTTGCAAATGCATCTTACAGGATTGGGAAGGTAAGTCCCAGTCCCAGCACGATATCTTGGCATTTCATCAATGTACCGTTGGTAAACACCAGCAGGCCCGTTAGAAGCAGACTGGAGAGGAGTAACAGGAGCAAGATGGGGCCCATAACTGATGAGCTGGGTAAAAAGATTCATGTTGGCTGAAAGTGGTCTTCCAGGACCATCCCATGGAAAACGGCCCTGTAGATAGACAGGTGGCACCATCATAGGTGAAGGATATATAAGAGGTGAAGATAATCGTGGGTTTTGGCAAAACCGGCCATATTGTAAATTTTGCCAATGGCTAAGAAAGTCACTGTTGAGAATGTCAGACTTGTGCTCCAATGGTTCGACACGAGCAGACCTTCTCATAGAACTTGAAGTACTTGACGCCTCTGACTGATCAAGTCCCTCAGACAAATCAAACTTTTGACCAGAATCACTGCTTCCCAGGCCCTCTTCCCCACTAAAATGGCTTGTTGATGCATCAGAGGTTCCTGACTCAGTTGGGAAGTTGTATATTGGAAGCATCGTAAAAAAGGGAACAGGTGGACCTGTGGGATAAAAGGTCAAGGGAACAACCTCTGAATTGTCCGCGGACCTTTGTCGAGCACCATGACCTAAGAGGACAGGAGCAATCGGAATCACTGATTCTGACCCACTTGTCTGAGCTTCTTCAGATCCGGGCATTTGATGCCTTGGAATATGTAAAGGAGCAAGGGATTGAAGTCCTACACTCCTGTCTGGTATTTCAGACCCCATGGTTGGAAGCAGATTCCATTCTTTGTTGTCTTCATCAGCCTGAACAGAAGAATGTTCTGACACACTACTACCTTTTCCATACACTGGAGAAGCAGTAGAAGCCATTTTTCTACCCCTTTTTTCTTTAGCTGGTTTTGAGACCTTTGCCGATGATCCTTCCCAAGAACTCTCAGAATTGGTTTTACTTCTCACAGAACTTGTATGTGAAGCAGGCATAGATCTTGAGCTGGCAGATCTGTCATCAAAGTAAACCTCGTTACCTCTACTATCTAGATAATGGAAAGAATCTTCATGATCTTCCCTCATTGACTCCCCGGCATCTTTGTTGAATTTATGTGGAGCTCTTCTAGCACTGCCAGAGGCACCTATCTGAGATGAAGGAAGAAGGTTATAACCAGCTGAAGTTGATTGCTGCTTATCGTCAGACCGAAGCATCTCAAAATTTCCATTCTCAAGATCAAATCCGCCACCAGAACCCCGGTTCTGCTGATGCCAGTAATCATTATCACCCTCCATAGGGTTCGTTTCCACAGGACCAAAATTTTCATTACCGCGTTCAAGTGAATCTTCCGGGCTTGAGGTCAATCCAACACCAGGAAAAAAATGGGTTATAGGTGAGGAAACCAAACTTTGGGGAAACTGCATGTTGGCACCCGATGCAGTCTCAATGAAGGGAAGATTGGTGGGAACCATTCCACCCAAATTTCTCTGAGAATATCCCATTGAAGTTAGAATTGAATGTGGTAGAGGAAGAGGTAAGTGACCAGAAGCTAAATTCAGTGGAATGCGGACCTGTCCATTAAAACCATGAGCCATGGAAGATGCCATCAAGTTCACAAGATCTTGCTCTTCCTGTTGCATCCCTTGTGTCCCTGCAACAGAAGAAAATTCTTCACTCATAGCACCCAAGACCAGATCATCACCGTAACTATTAAACACACTGTTTGAATCAGCAGTAGCATCAAAGCTCTGACAGGATGCAGTGTGACTAACAGATGAAGGATTGCCAGTTGAAGATCTAATGTCATGGCTTGCCAAAATATCAGATTCCAAGTTCTTCCTTCTACTATTCTCCAACTTTGAAGAAGACATCTGGCATTTTACACTTTCTGGGGGTTTCTTAGGCCGCCCTTGGGAGGTAACTTCACCATACGTGTCTGTAAGCTCGGGGCTAGAGCGTGTCCGTGCAAACAGATATCTACCCTTAATGTCACCAATCATTGTATCAGGTTTAAAACTTCTGTTACCTTTATCATTATTTGCATTCTGATTAATACTAGCATCCCTTCTACCCTGATCAAAAGCCCTGGTGCTATTCAAGTTACCATAGTTTTTTTGGGTTTGTGTATGAGAAACTGTGGAAACAGAACTGACCCTAAAAGTACTTTCAACAGGACTATTAATATGCTGAGATGAAGCACTACCATGCGATCTGTCAACTTGAGATTCACAACCAATGGAAATCTCATTTCTTTTGCCACCTAAACCTGAATTGTTGTGGAGATTCTCAGGCTCATGTTGATGGTCTCGATTTGACAATCGCAAGCGCCACAAGTCATTCCTTGGTGCATCCGGACGAACACCGCTACCATGTCTATCCCAGGTATTCATAAAAAACTGATTTACTTCATAATATAAGTCCTCATTGGGACAATCAAGTAACCTTGCCAGCCTTTTAGCCCCAAATGCAAATGCACTGCGTATCCTAAAGAAGTTACCTGGCCAATTTATATAGACAGAAGGAAACAAATTACAAAATTTCAGATAGTAGAAAATCAGACCAAGAATTACAAGCACATCAAAAGCACTACAATCTCATAGCCGATACTCCATATTTGTGCAACAATATATTGAACTCAGACCATATAAATGTATTTGTGCATGCTTATAAGTCTATGCTCCATACCATTTGCTTCACAGATGCAGTGAATTTTGCCAAAATGTGTGAAGGTTATCGACGGCTACACTAAAAATAGGATCATACAAAGAATATAAAAGATGTTTTGAGGTAAAAATAGATTATTTGAAGGTTATTAACAACTACAGTGGACTCATTTAGAATTCCATCCCAAAGAAAAAGTGAAGCCAACGAAGTCACAAACACAAAACACTTGTAAACAAATAATCTTCATCATAATGCCTATTATGCCCTCTACATTTATTACAAATATTTAAATATGGAAACTCCATAGTTAATATAAACATATCCAGGATCATCTGAGCGTGACCCCTTGGGCGTAGCTCTGCTGGCCGCGTATGCATTTTGCACCCATGGTTGCCCAAGTTTGAATGATAATATGGAAAGGGTTGATGTGGATAAGGTTCTCATCCCCATCCAAACCTTCTAAAATTTTTTAAAATAAATTACTGTGTGTATTCCATGTATTTATTCTGCTCATGGTTTTATTTTATTTGTTAAAAGTAAGCATCACCACAATAAGTGTGGGAGGGTTAGAAAAAGTCACAGGTAACTTCTTGGACAATGCCCTTCTTGAGAATAAATGAACTACAAGATACCAGATGCATAAAGTGAATCAATGGAGACCAACAGAGGAGTTCACCTAGTAAAGAAGTGAAATTTTCTATTGTGAAGAAAAATTAAGAAAGTAACCAAGCAAAAACATAGTAAAATGTCATTGATAGCATACGATCATAAAAAGGTTAGCATATATGAAGCCACAACTAAACTAAAATATAACCTTCTTATGCTAACGGACATTGGAGCCCAAGCAGGCTACAAAAAAGAACCACATGAAGACAGTTCAAATTGCCACTGGAAAATGGTAGGTAAGAAATAAAAATAAGCAAAACATTAAAAAATAGGAACAGGCAATGTTTCATAGAATTACAAAGACCATTCAAAAAAAAAAAGAAAGACATTAATTCAAAATAAAATTAATAGTATCACATTCACCATGCCAGAGGAATGAACAGATGATATCACAGTATCGCAACAAATAATAAGCCCACAAAAGAAATAGAACTGTAGTATATAGTTTGTCAATGCACCTTTACTAACACTGCGCCCAAGGTTGTTGTTTACACGCAAAGGATCGATGACATTAAAATGTTTTGAAACAAAGGGTTGGCCCTGATTTTCTTGGCCACCAGGAAAAACAGCATATGTAGAACTACAAGCATCAAGAAACAATTTGCTAAGAAGTAACACTCCACCATCTTTTCGAGGAGGTTCCGCTGTAAAACAGACCAAGAGGAAACATCAAGCTTGACGATCACTTATGCGAGGATCAAAATTAGAATTTTCAAGCAAAATATCTATACCCGTTACATCTGGAAGCGAACTGATGGGTACAGGACCCCAAAGGCTTAGACAGAAGTTGTCCCAGTCAAACTTGCTAAAAAACTCCAGAAAACGATAAAGGACCTACAAGTGGAAAGAAAAAAACTATCAGCCTACTAAAAGGACAAATGTATGAAAATAGTGAGAAAATGTTCACATAGCCACCTCAAGCGGACCAGCAAAAGAATTGTTGAAAACATGAAATATGTAAAGAACCAATGTCTCCAAGGCATATGTTGATATAAGTCCATGGTGAGCACCCAATATTCGGCTTTCATAATAACACCAAGCCTTTATCAGTATAATGCTGCGCTTGAAAAGATGATTCTGATTTATCATATGATCAACCTATTTAAGCAGAAAAAAACAGTTAGCAAATAAACATAATCAGCATAATGGATTACAATTTGAAAAGGAAACGTTCAATGGCAAAGTTTGAAGGATGCACCACGGACCTCCTCAAGGAAACAAAGAGTGCATAACCCACCAAGCTGGTTAAATGATATGTCTACCACAATATTTTCGACAAGGCACTTTATTATCTTTACCTACAAATAATAACAGAAAAAGAATGTTAAATTCAGTACAAAACAAAAAACTTGAGGCAAAATGGGCTTATATAGGTTACATTAGAATTTATGCAGAAAATCCACAAACAAGAATTTAGATAACCATAATAATAGTAACGGTTTAGTGGACAAACAAGCATCTTCTCAGATGAATAAATCACCACAATCAGTCACAACGAATAGCATTGCAACTCTGAAACTAAACTTTCAGGGGATAAATCCAAACTTATCTCCAGTTAAAATAAATCACAAGTTTGAAATTTGTAAAACTATATCAGATGGAAATTTTGCATCAAATAATACAGGGCATGAATGGAAGATTATGAGCCACAATCTTTAGAAAACTAAGGTACGATGAAACTCACTTCTGCCTGAATGTACTGAACCTCCTTGACACGGAATTCAGCATGCTCATTCTTCTCTTCGTTTTCCAACATATCACGCACCTGATGAGCCCATGTGTCTTTCAAAGTTTGATTATCACTAAAAGCTGTTAAGTCAATGTCCCCATCTGGTAAATAGGTCTTAAGGGGTACAGACCCAAAAGTAAAAACCTGTACACGAAAATAATCACTAGTGAATAATAACATAAAATAAATGAAAATGCAAAAGCTTAAATGATGCCAATTTGTTCAACATCCCATCACATTCACTAAATATAGGATGATTGCAACTATTTATGCCTGTGTTTTGACTAATAAGTTAAACCGGGATATACAACATTAACAAAATTCAACATAATACATGTTCATTTGGTCGAATCAATAAAGCAACGCAACATAAACAAATTCTCACATATATGTAAAAGTTGGCAACCTGACAAGGAACGCATTTGCTAATGAGGCGCTGAACATAATCTGCAACAGCATTGCGGCGTTCTTCGGAAAAGGGGTTGGGCTGAATGCAGGCAATAAGCTCTGCAGTTCTCTCCTCTGCCTTCAACCATCGTTCCGGGTCAAGTGCTCGGATCACTGAACCCGCTTCATTGGGCAATAACCCGTTTAATAATAGCCCACTTGGTGGCTCTCTCCGCCCTTCATGCTCTCCCATGCAATCCCTTTAATTTTCGCTTTGCTAATCTTTACCCAAAATGTCACCGCCACCACCACCACAACTACTAAAACAACTTGCCGATCAAACTAAGTTTCTCGAATTCAAAGTCTATCAGTTTTGTTTTTATGCTTGAGTTTCAATTATTATTAACCTTTTTCTTAAGTAATAGTAAGAAGAATTTTAGGTTTTGACATTTATATAACCTAAAGAAGAATACAAAATTGTAAATTTATAACAAACTGAATATATTAGTAAAGAAAAAGGATATGCTGAAACCCTGAAGATAAAAATAAGAAGCAGATTAGTGATACAGATTGGTTGAGATTTATCAAAACCTAAGGAGAATGTTTTGAAGTTGGAAGCGTCGGCGAATCAACGATGGAAAGTATAAAGATAGTTGTGAGGAGGAAGAGGGACCAAATAGCAAATGTAAAAGAGGGGATTGGGGCATTAAATTAAATGGTGGATAGATTGAGGGGCGGATCAAAATTAGGTTTCGGGAAGAAAGACAGAAAGAGAGGGCGTGTTTGGTCACAGGAATTTGGAATTGCTTTGTGGAGGCGAGGTTTTGACGATGAGGAAGTTTGTGCATTCGAGGGTTTCTAATTTATTTTTTTATTTTTAAATAATGAAAAAATATATTTGAGAAATAGAAACAGAGAGAGAAAGAAAGAGGGAGGATGATAGAATCTGGGAAAGGAACACGGAGAGAGAGCAAGAGGGAGACAGGGCAGACGTAATAAAAAATAAATTAAATTAAAAAATTTTTGAATTTTTTTTCTCTTACCGTTCTTTCCATTTTCCTTTTTTTATTTAAGAAGATTTTCGTTTTTATTTTTATTATTCGCCGCTGCCGTTTTGTACTTTTCCTTAATGAGTTGGGCTAGCCAATTGAAATTATGCAGGCCCATATAAGTGTTGGGCCCAATTTCTGTTGCAGGCAATTGAAGCAGGCCGCAGTAGTGATGGCAAACTACATATATAAAATAAAAAAACACTACAAGTCCACATAAAATAATATGGATTCCAATATATATATATATATAATTTATTTTTTACTTTAGTTTCATTTATGTTTTTTAATTAATTCTATTATGTTTTTCATTTAACTTATATATTTTTATTTAATTTTAATTTAGTAAATAATTTAATTAAAAAATAATGCGATATCCTTTTTTCGGCCGGATCCGGATTCGAATTTGGATATGTACGGATTCTATAATTTAGCATATGGATCCACATTTTTTAATATGCGGATCCAAATTTTTCCATATCTGAATGTTCCAAATCTTTGCGAATTCAGACTGTACCCCGATATTTTTACCGTCCCCAGGCCGCAGCCTCATTGCCTTTATATACTTTTTTGTCATTTTAAAGCCATAAATTTATTTCAGCTGTCTGCGTTTATAAAAATCCACAATAAATCATATGATAAGAAATTTTGAAAATTTAGATTTTGTTTATATTCTCTCACGGGAATCATATCATCTGAATAACATAAGTTCATTTAAAACTTCGAACTGGATCAATTAATTTAAATAAATTGGATTGTATTTAATAGGATTTTAAATCAAATAATTATTTTTAATTACCATTTCGATTATGAAAATAAACAAACAATTAATGGATGGTGCAGTATCTTGATTGAAATGCCTTGAAGGTTTCTTGTTCTCCTTTTTCTGGAAATAGCACTTTTGTTTTTCTCACTCTAAATTGCTAATTACAAGAAGATTGTGAAACCGGCCATATTGTAAATTTTGCCAATGGCTAGGAAAGTCACTGTTGAGAATGTCAAACTTGTGCTCCAATGGTTCGACATGAGCAGACCTTCTCATAGAAATTGAAGTACTTGACGCCTCTGACTGATCAAGTCCCTCAGACATATCAAACTTTTGACCTGAATCACTGCTTCCCAGGCCCTCTTCCCCACTAAAATGGCTTGTTGATGCATCAGAGGTTCCTGACTCAGTTGGGAAGTTGTACATTGGAAGCATCGTAAAAAAGCTAACAGGTGGACCTGTGGGATAAAAGGTCCAGGGAACAACCTCTGAATTGTCCGGGGACCTTTGTCGAGCACCATGACCTAAGAGGACAGGAGCAATCGGAATCACTGATTCTGACCCACTTGTCTGAGCTTCTTCAGATCCGGGCATTTGATGCCTTGGAATATGTAAAGGAGCAAGGGATTGAAGTCCTACACTCCTGTCTGGTATTTCAGACCCCATGGTTGGAAGCAGATTCCATTCTTTGTTGTCTTCATCAGCCTGAACAGAAGAATTTTCTGACACACTACTACCTTTTCCATACACTGGAGAAGCAGTAGAAGCCATTTTTCTACCCCTTTCTTCTTTAGCTGGTTTTGAGACCTTTGCCGATGATCCTTCCCAAGAACTCTCAGAATTGGTTTTACTTTTCACAGAACTTGTATGTGAAGCAGGCATAGATCTTGAACTGGCAGATCTGTCATCAAAGTAAACCTCGTTACCTCTACTATCTAGATAATGGAAAGAATCTTCATGATCTTCCCTCATTGACTCCCTGGCATCTTTGTTGAATTTATGTGGAGCTCTTCTAGCACTGCCAGAGGCACCTATCTGAGATGAAGGAAGAAGGTTATAACCAGCTGAAGTTGATTGCTGCTTATCGTCAGACTGAAGCATCTCAAAATTTCCATTCTCAAGATCAAATCCGCCACCAGAACCCCGGTCCTGCTGATGCCAGTAATCATTATCACCCTCCATAGGGTTCGTTTCCACAGGACCAAAATTTTCATTACCGCGTTCAAGTGAATCTTCCGAGCTTGAGGTCAATCCAACACCAGGAAAAAAATGGGTTAATGGTGAGGAAACCAAACTTTGGGGAAACTGCATGTTGGCACCCGATGCAGTCTCAATGAAGGGAAGATTGGTGGGAACCATTCCACCCAAATTTCTCTGAGAATATCCCATTGAAGTTAGAATTGAATGTGGTAGAGGAAGAGGTAAGTGACCAGAAGCTAAATTCAGTGGAATGTGGACCTGTCCATTAAAACCATGAGCCATGGAAGATGCCATCAAGTTCACAAGATCTTGCTCTTCCTGTTGCATCCCTTGTGTCCCTGCAACAGAAGAAAATTCTTCACTCATAGCACCCAAGACCAGATCATCACCGTAACTATTAAACACACTGTTTGAATCAGCAGTAGCATCAAAGCTCTGACAGGATGCAGTGTGACTAACAGATGAAGGATTGTCAGTTGAAGATCTAATGTCATGGCTTGCCAAAATATCAGATTCCAAGTTCTTCCTTCTACTATTCTCCAACTTTGAAGAAGACATCTGGCATTTTACACTTTCTGGGGGTTTCTTAGGCCGCCCTTGGGAGGTAACTTCACCATACGTGTCTGTAAGCTCGGGGCTAGAGCGTGTCCGTGCAAACAGATATCTACCCTTAATGTCACCAATCATTGTATCAGGTTTAAAACTTCTGTTACCTTTATCATTATTTGCATTCTGATTAATACTAGCATCCCTTCTACCCTGATCAAAAGCCCTGGTGCTATTCAAGTTACCATAGTTCTTTTGGGTTTGTGTACGAGAAACTGTGGAAACAGAACTGACCCTAAAAGTACTTTCAACAGGACTATTAATATGCTGAGATGAAGCACTACCATGCGATCTGTCAACTTGAGATTCACAACCAATGGAAATCTCATTTCTTTTGCCACCTAAACCTGAATTGTTGTGGAGATTCTCAGGCTCATGTTGATGGTCTCGATTTGACAATCGCAAGCGCCACAAGTCATTCCTTGGTGCATCCGGACGAATGCCGCTACCATGTCTATCCCGGGTATTCATAAAAAACTGATTTACTTCATTATATAAGTCCTCATTGGGACAATCAAGTAACCTTGCCAGCCCTTTAGCCCTAAATGTAAATGCCGTGCGTATCCTAAAGAAGTTACCTGGCCAATTTATATAGACAGAAGGAAACAAATTACAAAATTTCAGATAGTAGAAAATCAGACCAAGAATTACAAGCACATGAAAAGCACTACAATCTCATAGCCGATACTCCATATTTGTGCACCAATATATTGAACTCAGACCATATAAATGTATTTGTGCAAGCTTATAAGTATATGTTCCATACCATTTGCTTCACAGATGCAGTGAATTTTGCCAAAATGTGTGAAGGTTATCGACGGCTACACTAAAAATAGGATCATACAAAGAATATAAAAGATGTTTTGAGGTAAAAATAGATTATTTGAAGGTTATTAACAACTACAGTGGACTCATTTAGAATTCCATCCCAAAGAAAAAGTGAAGCCAATGAAGTCACAAACACAAAACACTTGTAAACAAATAAATTATATTATAAAAGGTTATCTTCATCATAATGCCTATTAAGCCCTTTACATTTATTAAAAATATTTAAATATAGAAACCCCATAGTTAATATAAACATATCTAGGATCATCTGAGCGTGACACCTTGGGCGTAGCTCTGCTGGCCGCGTATGCACTTTGCACCCACGGTCACCCAACTTTGAATGATAATATGGAAAGGGTTGATGCGGGTAAGGTTCTCATCCCCATGTATTTATTCTGCTCTTGGTTTTATTTCATTTGTTAAAAGTAAGCACCACCACAATAAGTGTGGGAGGGTTAGAAAAAGTCACAGGTAACTTCTTAGACAATGCCCTTCTCGAGAATAAATCAACTACAAGATACCAGATGCATAAAGTGAATCAATGGAGACCAACACAGGAGTTCACCTAGTAAAGAAGTGAAATTTTCTATTGTGAAGAAAAATTAAGAAAGTAACCAAGCAAAAACAGATTAAGATGCCATTCATAGCATACAATCATAAAAAGGTTAGGCATATATGAAGCCACAACTAAACTAAAATATAACCTGCTTATGCTAACCGACATTGGAGCCCAAGCAGGCTACAAAAAAGAACCACATGAAGACAGTTCAAATTGCCACTGGAAAATGGTAGGTAAGAAATAAAAATAAGCAAAACATTAAAAAATAGGAACAGGCAATGTTTCATAGAATTACAAAGACCATTCAAAAAAAAAAAGAAAGACATTAATTCAAAATAAAATTAATAGTATCACATTCACCATGCCAGAGGAATGAACAGATGATATCACAGTATCGCAACAAATAATAAGCCCACAAAAGAAATAGAACTGTAGTATATAGTTTGTCAATGCACCTTTACTAACACTGCGCCCAAGGTTGTTGTTTACACGCAAAGGATCGATGACATTAAAATGTTTTGAAACAAAGGGTTGGCCCTGATTTTCTTGGCCACCAGGAAAAACAGCATATGTAGAACTACAAGCATCAAGAAACAATTTGCTAAGAAGTAACACTCCACCATCTTTTCGAGGAGGTTCCGCTGTAAAACAGACCAAGGGGAAACATCAAGCTTGATGATCACTTATGCGAGGATCAAAATTAGAATTTTCAAGCAAAATATCTATACCCGTTACATCTGGAAGCAAACTGATGGGTACAGGACCCCAAAGGCTTAGACAGAAGTTGTCCCAGTCAAACTTGCTAAAAAACTCTAGAAAACGATAAAGGACCTACGAGTGGAAAGATAAAAACTATCAGACTACTAAAAGTACAAATGTATGAAAATAGTGAGAAAATGTTCACATAGCCACCTCAAGCGGACCAGCAAAAGAACCATTGAAAACATGAAATATGTAAAGAACCAATGTGACCAAGGCATAAGATGATATTAGTCCATGGTGACCACCCAATATTCGGCTTTCATAATAACACCAAGCCTTTATCAGTATAATGCTGCGCTTGAAAAGATGATTCTCATTTATCAAATGATCAACCTATTTAAGCAGAGAAAAACAATTAGCAAATAAACATAATCATCATAATGGATTACAATTTGAAAAGGAAACGTTCAATGGCAAAGTTGATGCACCACGGACCTCATCAAGGAAACAAAGAGTGCATAACCCACCAAGCTGGTTAAATGCTATGTCTACAACAAAATTATCGACAAGGCACTTTATTATCTTTACCTACAAATAATAACAGAAAAAGAATGTTAAATTCAGTACAAAACAAAAAACTTGAGGCAAAATGGGCTTATATAGGTTACATTAGAATTTATGCAGAAAATCCACAAATAAGAATTTAGATAACCATAATAACAGTAACGGTTTAGTGGACAATCAAGCATCTTCTCAGATAAATAAATCACCACAATCAGTCACAACGAATAGCATTGCAACTCTGAAACTAAAATTTCAGGGGATAAATCCAAACTTATCTCCAGTTAAAATAAATCACAAGTTTGAAATTTGTAAAACTACATCAGACGGAAATTTTCCATCAAATAATACAGGGCATGAATGGAAGACTATGAGCCACAATCTTTAGAAAACCAGGGTACGATGAAACTCACTTCTGCCTGAATGTACTGAACCTCCTTGACACGGAATTCAGCATGCTCATTCTTCTCTTCATTTTCCAACATATCATGCACCAGATGAGCCCATGTGTCCTTCAAAGTTTGATCATCACTAAAAGCTCCTAAGTCAATGTCCCTATCTGGTAAATAGGTCTTAAGGGGTACAGACCCAAAAGTAAAAACCTGTACACAAAAATAATCACTAGTGAATAATAACATAAAATAAATGAAAATGCAAAAGCTTAAATGATGCCAATTTGTTCAACACCCCATCACATTCACTAAATATAGGATGATTGCAACTATTTATGCCTGTGTTTTGACTAATAAGTTAAACCGGGATATACAACATTAACAAAACTCAACATAATACATGTTCATTGGGTCGAATCAATAAAGCAACGCAGCATAAACAAATTCTCACACATATGTAAAAGTTGGCAACCTGACAAGGAAAGCATTGGATAATGAGGCGCCGAACATAAGCTGCAACAGCATTGCGGCGTTCTTCGGAAAAGGGGTCGGGCTGAATGCGGGCAATAAGCTCTGCAGTTATCTCCTCTGCCTTCAACCATCGTCCCGGGTCAAGTGGTCGGATCACTGAACCTGCTTCATTGGGCAATAACCCGTTTAATAATAGCCCACTTGGTGGCTCTCTCCGCCCTTCATGCTCTCCCATGCAATCCCTTTAATTTTCGCTTTGCTAATCTTTACCCAAAATGTCACCGCCACCGCCACCACAACTACTAAAACAACTTGCCGATCAAACTAAGTTTCTCGAATTCAAAGTCTATCAGTTTTGTTTTTATGCTTGAGTTTCAATTATTATTAACCTTTTTCTTAAGTAATAGTAAGAAGAATTTTAGGTTTTGACATTTATATAACCTAAAGAAGAATACAAAATTGTAAATTTATAACAAACTGAATATATTAGTAAAGAAAAAGGATATGCTGAAACCCTGAAGATAAAAATAAGAAGCAGATTAGTGATACAGATTGGTTGAGATTTATCAAAACCTAAGGAGAATGTTTTGGAAGTTGGAAGCGTCGGCGAATCAACGATGGAAAGTATAAAGATAGTTGTGAGGAGGAAGAGGGACCAAATAGCAAATGTAAGAGAGGGGATTGGGGCATTAAATTAAATGGTGGATAGATTGAGGGGCGGATCAAAATTAGGTTTCGGGAAGAAAGACAGAAAGAGGGCGTGTTTGGTCACAGGAATTTGGAATTGCTTTGTGGAGGCGAGGTTTTGACGATGAGGAAGTTTGTGCATTCGAGGGTTTCTAATTTATTTTTTTATTTTTAAATAATGAAAAAATATATTTGAGAAATAGAAACAGAGAGAGAAAGAAAGAGGGAGGATGATAGAATCTGGGGAAGGAACACGGAGAGAGAGCGAGGAGGAGACAGGGCAGACGTAATAAAAAAATAAATTAAATTAAAAAAAAATTTGAATTTTTTTTCTCTCACCGTTCTTTCCAATTTCCGTTTTTTCTTTAAGAAGATTTTCGTTTTTATTTTTATTATTTGCCGCTGCCGTTTTGTACTTTTCTTTAACGAGTTCGGCTAGCCAATTGAAATTATGCAGGCCCATATAAGTGTTGGGCCCAATTTCTGTTGCAGGCAATTGAAGCAGGGCGCAGTAGTGATGGCAAAATACATAAATAAAATTATAAAAACACTACAAATCCACATAAAATAATATGGATCCAATATATATATATATATATATATATAATTTTTTTTTTACTTTAGTTTCACTTATGTTTTTTAATTAATTCTATTATGTTTTTCATTTAACTTATACATTTTTCATTTAAATTTAATTTTGTAAATAATTTAATTAAAAAATAATGCAATATCCTTTTTTCGGTTGGATCTGAAATCGAATCGAGATTCGTACGGATTCTACAATTTAGCATCTAGATTCACATTTTTTAATGTGCGGATTCGAACTTTTCCGTATCTAAATGTTCCAGATCTTTACAGATTTAGGTTGTACCCCAATTTTTTTGTCGTCCCTAGGTCGCAGCCTCATTGTCTTTATGTACTTTTTTTGTCATTTTAGAGCAATAAATTTATTTCAGCTGTCTGCATTTATAAAAATCCATAATAAATCATATGATGGGAAATTTTTTTTTTTTTTTGAAATGGAAGAATTTTCATTAACCAAAAGAATTACAGATGATTCAATAACCACAGAGGTGGAATGATGTTCCACTCCTGGGGACCTGACAAAGAACTTACTGCTCGTGCCATAGAGTGAGCAGCAAAGTTCGCAGACCTACGCACAAACGAGAATTGTACTTCTCCTATAGAGTCAACAAGAGCCCGACAATCTTCGATAATTAGCCCAAACCCATTTGGACCTGCAAACTCCTCAGCCAAAGCTCGAAATACTTGTAAACAGTCCATTTCTATAATAACACAAGGAAACTGCATCCCTTTAATCCAGCTGAGAGCTTCTCGAACGCCAAGTGCTTCTGCCTCCCGTGCTCCAAAACTTCCTGTCATCCCAGCACCCCTGAGCTGCCAAAAAGCAACCTCCAAAAAGCAACAATGATGGGAAATTTTAAAAATTTAGATTTTGTTTATATTCTCTCAAGGGAATCATATCATCGGAATAACATAAGTTCATTTAAAACTTCGAACTGGATCAATTAATTTAAATAAAATTAGATTGTATTTAATAGGAATTTAAATCAAATAATTATTTTTAAGAAAAATTCTATAGTACCGTAATAAAAATTACGGTATTAATGCCGTAATTACTGTACACCGTTGGATTAAATCAACAGTATGCAATAACTATAACATAATAAAAAAATTTGTAAATTTTTTTCATTAACCGGTTGTTAACCGGCTAAACATTTATTTAAAAAAATTAACTGGTTAAAATTTTCAAAATTATATACATATATATATATATTTTAAAACCGAATCTACAAAAATCCAAATAGAATCTCATAATTCGAATCTACAAAAATCCAAATAGAATCTCATAATTCGAAGGGCACAACATCGAGTCTAAGAAATTGCAGCACGCCGGATCTTGTATTTTCGAAGCGATTGGGCTTGCTGGCTAACCCAAATTTTGTTTTCCTCAATCGTTCCTCTTTTCCTGCCAATCATCGCTTTGAAAACTGCCTGAAGCCAAAAAGAAGCGAGAAATAAGAAGCTCTACAACGGTTCATGTTGGTGAAGGGGCTGAGTTTGTGTTCCTGCCCATCACCGATTTGAAATCTGCTTGCAGCAAAACAGAAGCGGATTTGAAATTTGCCCATCGCCAAGGCGTTCCTCTTTAAATCCATCACTAAATACCAATAGATTATTTAATCGGACAAGAAGAAGCTCTACAACAACTTGGTTGAGGAGAACCAGGCTGTGTTCGTATTCGTGAAGGGGTTTCGGAACAACGATACCGGCTGGGCATCAGTGATTCAGGAGGTAAACTCTTCTTAAGACTTTTTTTAACCCTTTTTAAAGTTTTTTAAGTGGATTTTTTTATAATTTTTGGATACTGGGCATCTGGATTGGTTGTGGTATTTTGTTTGGTTTCCAAGAGAATTAAGGGATAAAGAAATTTTGATGAGATTTGACAGTGCCTGAAGCGGAGTACCAGGTGTTGATCATAAGTTGTTGCTGCTGCCCTCAATCTTATTGATTGGAAGAGAAGGCAAGGCAAGTTCCAGCCACTGATTCCCCTCCACCGCGTTTGCATTGTTGTTAATTCCACCAAGTAAGCCTATTTTTGGTATATT
Source organism: Citrus x clementina (assembly GCF_000493195.1). NCBI lineage: Eukaryota > Viridiplantae > Streptophyta > Magnoliopsida > Sapindales > Rutaceae > Citrus > Citrus x clementina. The sequence goes on from NW_006262339.1 coordinate 48,261,639, forward strand.
TGTTTGTTTGCTACAAATAATTTCAACATAAAATTTAATAGAATTGTTTTGTGTCACTTGGGTTAATGAAGAAATAGAAACTGAACCTTAATTTGGTGCGATGTATAGGTTTGGACGAAATTAAAAGTAAATTTCGTTAATTGTTGTGCCCTTGATTTTGTATTCTCATGTGCATTGATTTTGGTTGGAAGTTTAATAGAATACGAGGTTCATCAACTGCAAATAATTTCAATATCAATGAATTTCATCAACTCTTAGTTCAATAGAAAGTGAATTATTGTTTATACAAATAAATTTACCAGTTAGAATGAGTTCCACTGTGGTAATGAAGGGAAAATTAAGTCTAGAGTTAGCCTAGAGAAGCATGTTTGAAACGTAGGGATGATTTGCTGCTGTATTTGGGATGATTTGCTGTTGTTCTTGGGTTAAATTTTTCTGGTGTTTTGGGCTTCATTTGCTGCTGATTTTGGGTTAAATTTTTTGCTGTTTCTGGGTAAATTAGCTGCTGTTTTTAGTCTAATTTTTTGCTGTTTTTGGATCAATTTACTGCTATTTTTGGGTTATATTTTCTGCTGTTTGGAGGTAAATTTTTCTGGTGTTTTGGGCTTCATTTGCTACTGTTTTTGTGTTAAATTTTCCGCTGTTTCTCGGTAAATTTGCTGCTGTTTTTCAGTTAAATTTTTTGCTGTTTCTGGATAAATTTACTGCTGTTTTTGGGTTAAATTTTCTGCTGTTTTGTGGTTAAATTTTCTGCTGTTTTGGGCCTCATTTGCTGCTGTTTTTGTGTTAAATTTTCTGCTACTTCTGGGTAAATTTGCTGCTTTTTTTCAATTAAATTTTCTGCTGTTTCTAGATAAATTTACTGCTATTTTTGGGTTAAATTTTCTGCTGCTTCTGGGTAAATTTGCTGCTGTTTTTCAATTAATTTTTCTGCTGTTTCTGGATAAATTTACTGCTGTTTTTGGGTAAAATTTTCGAGTGTTTTGGGCTTCAGTTGCTGCTATTTCTGTGTTAAAATTCTGCTGGTTTTGGGTTAATTTGCTGCCGTATTTCAGTTAAATTTTTTTTCTGTTTTTGGATAAATTTACTACTACTTTTGGGTTAATTTTTTTGCTGTTTCCGGATATATTTGCTGTTGTTTTTGTGTATGGAGCTGGCCGGAAAATGGTCATGATGCATTTTGAATGGAG
>NW_006262339.1:48263064-48349792 GCF_000493195.1 Citrus x clementina
TTCTATCTAAATCATAAAATGCCAATAATCAAGGTTAGAGTGGTAAATTGGTCTACAAAATTTAAAAAAAAATAAAAAATAGAAAAAAAACTAGTAAATTAATGTTGGAGTTGTAAATTATAAGAAAAAATTGTAAACAAAACAAAAACTTAGAAAAATGACATAAAACTTGTAAATTGACATTAAGTGTGAAATGAAACAAAAAATATGTAAATCATACATAAAACTAGTAAATTAATGAAAAATTTGGTAAATTAATATTAGAGTTGAAAATTGTAAGAAGAACTTGTAAACAAAACAAAAACTTAGAAAAATGACATATAACTAGTAAATTGACATTAATTGTGAAATGAAACAAAAAATATGTAAATCACACATAAAATTAGTAAATTAATGAAAAAATGAGTAAATTAATGTTGGAGTTGTAAATTGCAAGAAGAACTTGTAAACAAAATAAAAATTTAGAAAAATGACATAGAACTTGTAAATTGACATTAAGTGTGAAATGAAACAATAAATTTGTAAATCACACATAAAACTAGTAAATTAATGGAAAAATGAGTAAATTAATGTTGGAGTTGTAAATTGCAAGAAGAACTTGTAAACAAAACAAAAACTTAGAAAAATGACATACAACTAGTAAATTGACATTAATTGTGAAATGAAACAAAAAAACATGTAAATCACACCTAAAACTAGTAAATTGATGGAAAAATTGGTAAATTAATGTTGGAGTTGTAAATTGTAAGAAGAACTTGTAAACAAAACAAAAACTTAGAAAAATGACATAGAACTTGTAAATTGACATTAAGTGTGAAATGAAACAAAAAATATGTAAATGACACCTAAAACTAGTAAATTGATGGAAAAATTGGTAAATTAATGTTGTAGTTGTAAATTGCAAGAAGAACTTGTATACAAAACAAAAACTTAGAAAAATGACATAGAACTTGTAAATTGACATTAAGTGTGAAATGAAACAATAAATGTGTAAATCACACATAAAACTAGTAAATTGATGGAAAAATGAGTAAATTAATGTTGGAGTTGTAAATTGCAAGAAGAACTTGTAAACAAAACAAAAACTTAGAAAAATGACATAGACCTTGTAAATTGACATTAAGTGTGAAATGAAACAATAAATTTGTAAATCACACATAAAACCAGTAAATTAATGAAAAAATGAGTAAATTAATATTGGAGTTGTAAATTGTAAGAAGAACTTGTAAACAAAACAAAATTAGAAAAATGACATAGAGCTAATAAATTGACATTAAGTGTGAAATGAAACAATAAATGTGTAAATCACACATAAAACTAGTAAATTGATGGAAAAATGAGTAAATTAATGTTGGAGTTGTAAATTGCAAGAAGAACTTGTAAACAAAACAAAAACTTAGAAAAATGACATAGACCTTGTAAATTGACATTAAGTGTGAAATGAAACAATAAATTTGTAAATCACACATAAAACTAGTAAATTAATGAAAAAAATTGGTAAATTAATGTTGGAGTTGTAAATTGTAAGAAGAACTTGTAAACAAAATAAAAACTTAGAAAAATGACATACAACTAGTAAATTGACATTAAGTGTGAAATGAAACAAAAAGTGTGTAAATCACACATAAAACTAGTAAATTGATGGAAAACTGAGTAAATTAATGTTGGAGTTGTAAAATGCAAGAAGAACTTGTAAACAAAACAAAAACTTAGAAAAATGACATACAACTAGTAAATTGACATTAATTGTGAAATGAAACAAAAAATGTGTAAATCACACATAAAACTAGTAAATTGATGGAAAAATGAGTAAATTAATGTTGGAGTTGTAAAATGCAAGAAGAATTTGTAAACAAAACAAAAACTTAGAAAAATGACATACAACTAGTAAATTGACATTAATTGTGAAATGAAACAAAAAATGTGTAAATCACACATAAAACTAGTAAATTAATGGAAAAATTGGTAAATTAATGTTAGAGTTGTAAATTGTAAGAAGAACTTGTAAACAAAACAAAAACTTATAAAAATGACATACAACTAGTAAATTGACATTAATTGTGAAATGAAACAAAAAATGTGTAAATCACACATAAAATTAGTAAATTGATGGAAAAATGAATAAATTAATATTGGAGTTGTAAATTGTAAGAAGAACTTGTAAACAAAACCAAAATTTAGAAAAATTACATAGAACTTGTAAATTGACATTAAGTGTTAAATAAAACAAAAAATTTGTAAACCACACATACAACTAGTAAATTAATGGAAAAATAGGTAAATTAATGTTAGAGTTGTAAATTGTAAGAAGAATTTGTAAACAGAACAAAAACTTGTAAATGTTACATATAACTTGTAAATCAACATTAACTTGTAAAAGTTTCATAAAACTTGTAAATCACACATAAAATTAGTAAATGTAACCTGAAACTTGAACAAAAAAGAGTAATTACCTGCTATTTAGGTAACAGGTTACTTATTTATTTAGAATTAATGGTAGAGATTTTTTATTCAAATCTAACGGTCCACGTCCATTACGACATCAATGCCGTAAATTTAGCTACGGCATTATAGAATGACCCTTATTTTTAATTACCATTTCGATTATGAAAATAAACAAACAATTAATGGATGGTGCAGTATCTTAATTGAAATGCCTTGAAGGTTTCTTGTTGTCCTTTTTTTTTTTGGTTTTTCTCACTCTAAATTGGTAATTACAAGAAGATTGTGAAACCAACACAGCAATTAAACGCTAAATTCTTGATCAACCTCTTCATCCCTAAAAGTGTAATTGATCAGTTTTCGTTTTTCTGGATTCTTTCATAAATCTCTATAACCTTACAGATTCGGTAGAATGCTCCATATGTTATGGGATACCAGATAATAGAAGCCAAATTCATCAATTCATCTAGTTCTATTGCATCCACTCAAATCAATCTGTTGAATATATATATATATATAATGTTAGAGGCTGCACTAAACAAATTTGATTGTTTAGCCTCTGGCCTCTACTACAACTGTGATAATTTTTGTTTGTTAGTTATTTTCATGATGGGGGCCAAATAATAAAGAAGCTGTTCAATAGTTTCTTATTATGATTGATGTCGGGAAATAATGACATTCTAATGAGAATCGGTCAGCAGTAGTGAACACACACAGATGAGTAAGAAGTTTAGCAGATGTACATAATACATACACACACACAATAGCACTGGTGGAATTGCAAAGCCCTCCTCCATTCATGCTAATTAATGAGCTACCTTCAAAAAATTAAAAGGGCTTCGAACGCGGGTCATAACCTCCTTGGTCATTTTGTTGCTCGGCTGGTGAGCTGGGAGACTGCGGAGAGATGGTGAATTCAGCACACACACCATGCATAGCAGATTCTTCTGCTTAATTTCTGGCTTTGCAAAAGACCAACCCTGTATGTTGTTCAGGCACCACGCACAACTTTCAAGTGATATATTGTTGGAGTCATCATGTTCTCTCGCTCCCTGGATTTTTACCATATGAACTGTAGACTTTAGGATCCCCTAAAGGGGATTCCAGAATAGGTATGCACATTTTCTCTTCTTAGTCAAAATTTAAACATACTTGTTTATAATAAAAAATTTATCATCGTTTAATTTATTTCTTCATTGTCTTACAATTATTTTGAATTTTATAAAACAAAAATAATTGTGCCGTAAATTAAGGTTTAAAGAGGGAAGGTTCATAATTAGAAGGAGTGAAGAATTTAATTTAGTTAAATTAGTAATTGCCTTTGAATGTCATTTAATAGCATTGAAACTATAATTAAAAAAATGGTGTTTCTATATAGATTTTATAACGGGTGTGAAAAGCATTACCCAAACTATGGTAAGTTCAAGTTTTTCGAAATAAGGAAACGGATTGAATGCGTGAAGGAGGATTGGACAGGGGCAATTCTAAAAACGAATCCGGGGTACGAAGAAATAAGGGGCAGGTTGAATCGGCAATGGCGCTGCTCTCTGATGGGCTCATAGAAAAGCCCACCATCGATGGCCATTATTGACTTGACAACGGAGGCATAAACGCCTCCACAAGACCACAGCCTAAAAAGCACTAGCAAAAAACCAACGAGGTGTAGGTTCAGCTGGCGCCGGCTGAACCGTTTAAGTGGTTTGATTGAGTTTGTTTCTCAGTTCGAGTTCTTTGAGAGTCGCTCTCGTTGGGAGGGTTTTATTGGCACCCAACCCAAATCTAGAGCAGTCGGAACTCAATGTGATCGCCGGATACTGAATGGTTAAGACAAAAAAAAAAAGCACTAGCAAAAAGATCTTACGCTTATCCTAACACAATTCTCATTTCATTTCAGCCAAGTGCCGTGTGCCCACCTAACAGAGCATGTGCAGTCTCAAATCGGAAACTTTCTTGATGTTTGAATGATGCGGTCCGCTATAAACCCAATCATAAAACGACAAATGGTCATCAGTCATCATAAATATATTTGATGTAACTTAACTAGTTTGAAACTTTGCAGTAGATTTAATGCCACAGCATTGGGCTTCTATGTGGTCCTAAAATTTGTCACCTTGCGCATCAGATAAGCTTGTTATTTTTGCAAAAGAAGATACTTGTAACTTTTTGTTTTTTGTTTTCGGTAAAATTCTCATTTAATCTATTTATTTTTAGGTTAATTAATCTTTAAAAAAAATACTCCGAGACATACCTTTAATAATTATGTTATATTTTTATCTCTATTTTTTATTTTTCTAATAATATTGGGGACATAATAAAAAAATAAAATGTTAATCAAATATTAATAATAAAAAATTACATACATTGTTATTTTACTTTTAGAATTAATTTAGTAAATTAAATTTTTTTATTAATATTTTTAAGGTTATAACAAGGATATTATTGTAAAATTAAATAAAAAATACGACAAAACTATAACATAATTAATAACAAAGATATTTTAAAATATAATTTAAAATATAAAAATTAAATAAAAATTTAAAAAAATATAAAAAGTAAACTAACAACTTTCCTTGGTTTGTGTGTTTGCATGCGCAATTGGGCCAGTCTTGGAACATTAATGCCTTCTGGAAATTTTCTTTTGTCCGTAGCAAAAAGTCACATTGAAGAATTGACATATCATAGTTATGGCGTTATGGTAACGATTAAAATAAAATTGATGTCGGTCAACCAAGGGTTGTTGATAATTGATAATCCATATCAATCGAATGTCCATTTATACGCCTACTAATTAACCAACTAATTGATCTATATTTGGACAATACCGTATCATGCATGCAAGGCTGCACTTTAAATCATTATATTCCTTTGGTTGTGCTTTCAGATTTGGAGCATTGCTTTGGGCTTCATTGGAATTAAGAAACAAATTTTACCAAATATGCTAAATCAAATATCAGTTAATTGTTTAAAAATGGTTTATCTTTTTTTTTTTTTTTTGGTATATGAGAACATATAGTTGATGATGAAAAAGCTTAAAGGTTCAAACTTTTTCAAGTAATCTAATTATGTCGATAAAAAATTTGAATTATTGAACAAAATTTATCCAACAAAATATCTAGCCATTTTGTATTCTTATAGAACATTTGTGTCGTGTCTTCCTTTAATAGAACATTCTGCATCGATGGCCTTTGCTTGTAAAGAATCTAATTTGGGACAATCGAGATAATGCAATTGGACGTCCAATCCCCGGGCACCACATTCTTATACAACTTTAATTTTACTTTATGCAATTTAGTTGGTCCAGATGCCAACTCCATATACTTTCAAAAGGCAAAATATTTGGTTCCTTTCTCATCTTATTGGGTGGGGGTAATACTACACTTATTGCCATTTTTTTTTACATTAATTTATATTTTATCAAAATAAATTAATCAATAATTATTTATGAATAAATTAACCAATAATTATCTTTCTAAAAGAACTAATATTTATTGTGTCTTTGCAATAATCTTGCTAAGTATTATTTTATAAATTAATTAACACCCGCTAGCTTTAAACAATATTTAATACCCTCACAACAATCTTATTAGTATTATTTATAAGCAAATTAATTTATAAAATTAATCCTAAACTTAAAATAATAACAAAAAAATTTGCACTATTTTTTATTTTACTTTTAAGACCGATTTGATAAATCAATTTTTTTTCATTAATATCCTAGAATATTATTGTAAGAGTTTTATTCTAAAAATAAAGAAAAAAACAAGGGAGCAAATGTAACATATTTAAAAGTAATAGCGTTTAAATGTATTTTTAAAAATATACAGATTAAGTGGGTACTTAAGTCAAAATATAAAGACTAATGAGTATTTACTTTATTGGATGCATGTTCATTTTACGATTGTCACATTGTAGCTCAAAAAAATGAAAAATCACATACATATATGAAACAAGAGAAAAAGAACACTAATGGCTCATTCAGTATTCTTTTCAATTTGTATTTTCATAATACAAAAATGAGAATGAGAATAGTATTTTACAGTCGTTATGTTCTGAAGTTGAATACGCATGTGATATTATTTTTTATATCCTCTATTTAAAAAATAAAAATAATTGGTACTATTTTCTATATCCTAGACTTGATAAAAAAAAAAAAAAGTAATACACGTTCAGTAGTCAGTTGAAAATGATAAGCACAGTGAGTTTATGTTTGGTAGTTTTATTTTCAAAATCATTTTTTTACTAAACATAAAAGTTATAACTGTAATTAAAATGGCTATATAAGAAAAAATATAACATAATATTGTTTTGTTTAATCTCTCTAAATAATAAATAAATTTTTAGATAAAAATATATTTACCATAAATAAATTAGCATGAAATTTTAAAATAGGTGGTATATCTTCAATAAATTAGCATTAATAAAAATGTCATAATTTGATTAAAGTTGCCCTATATTAAATATTTTTCAGATTCATTCAAATAACTTAGTATTTGTAGTTGCCTAAATTAATGTTTGCAAGTCATCATTTTCAACTATTCCTGCTGTTTGTAACACAATATGGCTGACATACTTTCAATCACGAATATCCCAAAACCCAAAGCACTCCCTCACGTGCTCTTAAAAAAATAAAACACAAATATTCAAATAATATGCTGGACTCGAGATATAAATCTAATTTTCCCACTTAGGAGAAATTTCAAGAGAATAAAAAATAAAAAATCAATATTTTAGTGTTTATCTATAAATACTAGTTCAAATCTACATGAACAATGATTTCATAATATTTTTTAATAAGAAAAGAAAATACAAATGGTGGGCTGGTCAGAAAAAATAATAAAAAATGAAAAATAGGAAAAAATAAGAAGAAAAAATTATTTGGAAAATGGTGGAATGGAGTGATTTTCTAGATAAGGAAGAATGAAGATAAAAGATAAGAGGCGGGGAAGGATGTCTGCGAGTGAGAGAACCAACTGATAAATGAAGAAGAAAAAGTTGGTGAGAGAAGGAAGAAAGTAGAAACTACAATTGTTAATTGGAAAATATATTTTATAATTTATTTCATAAAATATTTAAAATATGTTTAACTTATTTTTTTAATTAAAAAAATTATCATTGCACCAGCTTTATTTTATCTTATGTTCATTCAACCACTACAAAATTTTAACATGTACTTTACACTATTTTTTTTTCACATTTGTATCAACTAGCCACTTTTCCATTAACACTATTAAATAATTTTAATAAAATGATAATTTTATCCCCAAATAATTTAAAAGACTATTTTATCTTATAAAAATTTTTAAAATTAAAAATTATAATCATAAAAATATCCCTAAATTTAATAAAAAATAAATCCCAAATAGAGGTGCTCAACTGATTTTTACTAAATTTAGATTTTACAAAATTTTAATAATTATTTTTATTAAAAATTATAATTTTATAAAATTTTAATATAAATAAATGAATTTATTTATTAAAAAGTTATAATTTTGTAAAATTTAATGAAAATAACTGAATTTATTTCTTAAAGGAATAAATCCTAAAATTTTAATAATTTAGGGGATTTTTATTAAATCCCAAAATTTTACAATTATTTTTATAATTATAATTTTATATTAAAATAATTTTTATTAAAAATAAAAATTATAATTTTGGGATTTATTTTTATTAAATTTAGGGATATTTTTATCATTATATTTTATTATTTTTTAAAGTTTTTATAAATAAAATGGTCTTTTAATTTATTTGGGGGTAAAATTATCATTTTATTAAAATTATTTAATATTGTTAATGCAAAAGTGGCTAGTTGATACAAATATGAAAAAAAAAATGTGGTGCAAAGTAAATGTTAAAATTTTATAGTATTTGGATGAACATAAGACAAAATAAATGTGGTGCAATGATAATTTTCCTTTTAATTATAACCGTTAGGTGGGCAATAAAAGCCTTTGGCGGAGAATATTTTTTCATATCTATAAAAGTAATTATGAGGTTTAATTTTATTTTTTAATTTTAAAATAATTGAGTGGAGGTAGTATTTTTTTTTTTACTTCCTTGGATTAGGGATGGCAATGGGCACCGCCCGCAGCGGGTTTGCCATTACCAAACCCAAACCCGCACAAAATTTAAATTACCAAACCCACCCGCAACCCGCAGCGGGTTTTAATTTTTTTAAAAAAACCCACCCGCAGCGGGTTTTAACAATTACCAAACCCGCAATGGTATCCGGCGGATTTTTTGCGGGTTTCCATATTTAAAATCACAAATATTTAATATATAAATTTATAATAATAACCTCAAGTTCCATATAACATATTCAATTTTATATTTAAACAATGTAAATGAAAAATTAAAATTTCCACATTAATTCAACACAAATTCTCAAATTTAAGTATAAATTATACAAATCTATTTAAAAAACACAAACTAATATCTAAAAATAATAATTACATTTCATATTATCATTTAAAACAAGATCAAAGAGAATATATTTATTTTATTCACCACCATAAGCACCCATCTAACACAATGCCTAAAATAATAATTAAGATTAATATTTTCAAATACTAATTCGAAGGGAAATGCCTTTAGTTTTCTTTAGGTTATGACTTTAGAATAAGAGATGAGCCATATACACACATACACAACTTTGAGCCTTTTACTATTTGGTAATTTGATTAATTACATTATTTTCTTTATATATTTTTATATTTAAATTAAATTAAAAATATTTGAAAAAAATTATTACGGGTTTGGTGGATATCCATGCGGGTATCCACCGGATATAAGGTTAATACCAAACCCACCCGCATCCATATGCAGGTTTTAATTTATAATACTAAACCCGCCCGCAACGGATAAAATTACCCGCAACGGGCGGGTTTTGGCGGGTGGGTTTGGGCGGATTTGCGGGTTTGCGGGTACAATTGCCATCCCTACCTTAGATATTAGAGTGCCATATATCCCTCAAATATTAGAGTGTTATACAAGATTTAGTAGATTTAACGTGAATGATTAGTTTTAATAATTATTTGATTGTAAATATCAGTAGTAACATCGTATAATTCAAAAAAAAAAAATAGTTGGACTCTATTTTATATGTTTTACCATGCATATTTTAGAAACTGTCCACCGAACATATATCACATTAGAATTTTGAAAATAAAAATGAAAATAGGTGTTATGAAATAATATCAAACGGGCCTTAAAACTCTAAATTTTACCTACTAATACTCAATGAAATAGAGATATAAATATCATTTTGGTATTATTATCATTACTATTTTTGTTTATTTAGCAGCATTGAATATATCAATGAATCATATTTTTTAGGATATACGCAATGATAAAATAATTTTGAAGAAGTGAATGATTGAAGGTGTTTTATTTATTCATTTCTGTTTGTACTGGTATTACAATCAATTATAGAAAAAACTAAATTTGTATGCCCACTCAAACGTTGCGTTCTACCTGGTGCATCATGTATCATGTTCTATTACTTGTTAATAAAGAAATACGAACTACTTTAAAATTTACTTCACAAAATCAGTTTATTTCATCCCCCCCCCCCCCCCCCAACCCAATATTGAGTCAAAAAGATTTATTTTTTCTGTTGGGTGGCTGTAATGCAATCGATTAAATCCAGGGTAGTTTTGATGTTAACGTTCGCAGCTCGGAGGTTTGAAGACTATTCGCAATTGGATATTCGATGAGAGATCTGGAAATGCCATTGGCGTTTCATGTTATATGATGCGCAAGTGAACTTAACATCATTATGTGCACTCGAGAGAATATAATATTAGAAAAATGATTCGAAATGGCAAATGAAGTTAAAAAAATTGGCAGTGTTTGTGGAATGGCCTTTTCGTGGAGAAATTGGAAGGGAATCGAACAATGAACATGGCACAAAGAGACAAAACTTTCAACTCGTTCACTGTGCACAAATAGTCTTTTGTCAATTCAGCATCACATGATGCTCCTTTGCCTTTAAGACCTAGCAAACTTTTTCATGCCAACCCTAACTGTATCTGACTGCTCTAGTGCTGCCCAATTAATTTTTAAGAAATATTTTTTTAAATAATGTTAGAAATTTTAATTTGTATGTTAATTAGAGTATGTAACATTCATTTGTAAAATGATGTAATAGTAATTTTATTGATTAAGAATTTTATCATTCAAAAAATGAATGATACACATAAATGTTGAAATTATTAACATTATTATTATTTTTTTGGTTGTGAATATATTAATGGTGAAAGGAATCTAGAATAATCTCCCACGCAAAAATAAGATTAGATTTATTCAAGAATGTAAAACTAATTATATCTATTAACAATTTCATGGAACATATAATTCTTCTTTTCTAAAAACAAATTTGTATTCTTGTTTTTTTTTTTTTAATTTCAAAAACATTGACGAAAATAAAGTTTTAACAAGAATATAATTAACAAGGCTCCTGCTCAGTGATAACTAGTGGTGCTGATTCGAGTCCTTCATGTGGGAAACTCAACATATTTTTCCTGTCACCCGTTGTGGTTAAAAGTAGATATCTCACTAAATACGCGAGTAGATATCTTGCAAATAGTTTATGTTGATTTTCGATTATGACCTTGGTAAACTTCTACCATAAGCGTATCAATACAAATTTCTAGTGGATCCCAAGTTGTAATATATATCTAGCTTTATAACAATTTAAAAAGAAAAACAAGAACATTGAGAAATGATTAAACGTTGCCCATGCTAAAATAATAAATCATTATGCCACGAATATTTACCCTTTAGGTTAGGTTAGATTAGATTATACTAGATATATAATCTTATATTTTGTTTCATATAGTATCGGATATGACTATGTTAAATTTACTCTAACAAAACTAAAATAACTATTTAAATAATATTATTTTTTAGAATTGCTGAATTTTAATATTCAATATTCGATATGATTGTAAATAAATAATTGAATAATTCCTATGTTTAATATTGCATACTAGTTAAAATAAATTTTTGCATTAAAATTTTGACGTTTAATCTTAAATTTAAAACAAGTTAAAAATAAATTATTGAATAAAATTTTGATAGTAGTAGTAAATTTAGATTAAAATAATTTGTCTTACCTAAAACCGGTGCAAAAATGAGAATTAATAATCCTGTAAACATTGGACCAAAATTTGGACTAATTTATTAGTCTTGACAACCAAATATAACTCTAGATCGGATTAATTTTTTTATCCTTTTAAATTAGTCTAATCCCACCTTTTATCTAACATCCAAACATACCCTAAATTAGTATTTTGGCCACACAAATTTTAATGTCTATTATCATGTTGTTTGGACTGTGTTATACTAGAATCATGAAAGAGAATTCTAATTGCTATCTGATTGTAAATATCAGTAAAATTATAAGTGTAATATATCAATATTTCAAAAAAATAAAAAATAAATACAAGATAAATTCCACATCTACTTGTAAATTTAATAGATTTTTGAGTTGATATTGGATAAACGTTTAGTGAACTATAGACAATGCTATAAATGTACGAATGTATGCTCTTCAACTCCCAATTGTTATGTGATTGTAAAATTTTAAAAATAAAAAAAATTAATTTGTTATTATTGTTTTTAAAGCTACATCTGCACAACGTATCTTTTATATTTGCATTGAATTCGGGGCCACGATAAGATGAAGGGGAGAAGTGTAGAATCAAGAAAAATTTTGGCCACCTAATCTTAAAGATTAGGTTCGAATTTGTTCCCTCAGATGCTATTCATAAAAATATGAATTTCTGCAGTAAATGACAAAGCAATTTTTCTTTTAGGGTCGGTGGACGAGTGATGGAGATTTAATCATAAAAAAATGTGGCGATGAATTGATCTTTTCCTACGTGGCCCAATGAAAATAAACTTTCCATCGTTATCGTGGACGCGACACTTGGACCAGTCGACACCGTTTAGGTATCTCTAATTAAATTATCATTTTTTTTAAATAGAAAAGAAAATTGAAAATCCAAACTTAAAGCGGCCCATATGAAGTGATGTGAGAGAGCAAGCATTGCACTATCTGCTATCTGCAACTCTGACATGCACGGCGCATACATGAAAGCAGTTACAACATTTCTTTTTTTTTTTTTTTTAATAATATTAAAAAAGTAAGATTACTTGCAGGACATTTATGTCATTACACTCCAATAGTTATCTTCCAATTTAAAAAATTTCAAGAATGTGATATGTTTATGTGACAGTCATCCGAACATCACCGCCACTTCACATAAATTGACTTTCTATGGAAAATACTCTCACTATTCAGCATTGACTAAAAAAGGATTAAAAAAGGGAAAAAGGGAAAACAAGGCCACTAACATGACTTAGTGCTTATCACTGAAATCTGAACAAAGATTGGACTGTAACAAGAAGAAGGATACCCACCCGGTGACGATTACAAAATAAATTAAAAGAAAATAATGAAAATGGAGAGGATAAGTCATAAGTAAAATGTTTTATTGGGCAGTGGACCCACAAGAAACACGCTTAGAGGTTAAGGACAATTTAAAAATAAAATTTGTCGGTGGATTTATGGATTTTTGATAGACAGCCAGTGCCAAAGCCAACCCAAAGACCAAGCTAAGGCTGTAGTCTACGCAAAATCTGCAGCAGGTGCTAGAAGGCTTATCTTTTTTTATCTTACTTGCTCTTGAGGGTTGTCCGCTGTGTGCTCGGTTTACGTATTGGAGATTTCAGAGAGAGCGAGAGGGAGAGAGAGAGAGATTTGTGCGTGTCTCTGTCTGATCAAAATGAACGGTGTTGATGCGTATGGTGTGATGGAGGCGCAGTACATACGGAGGCATCATAGGCACGAGCCCAGAGAGAATCAGTGTACCTCTGCCCTGGTCAAGCACATCAGAGCTCCTGTTCATCTCGTAAATAAACTTTCTGTTTACCTTCCGATCAATTCTTTCAGTTTCTTTTACTGGCTTAACTGACACCGTTTGATTTGGTTGACTTTGTTGCATGGCCTCTTTATTCTGAATTAGAGACAGATCTGAATAATAATTGGAAATTGAATTGTGATTTGGTTCAGTTTACTACATCCGACAAGTCTGCTTCGCTTTTTCTCAATTATGGAATTTCAAATGGTGTATTTGCAGGCTTCTCAAAAAAAAAAAAAAACGGTGTATTGTCAGGGATTTTTTAAATTTTATTTTGAACTTGATAAACTTTCTTCTGATGAAGTTTACTGAAAATTTCACGTATCTTTTTTCCGCTTGGTTACCAAGAAAATGCATGACCGAAAAGCCTTTTTTTTTACTAAAAAATTTTCATCATTTACCAGCATGTTACGAATTAAAAGAATAAACAAAAGTTAAGTCACTTTTTTCTAAGATCGCCTTCTATTTTAAACCTTTGATATTTTGTTCGGTTTTTTTGTTTTTTTATTTTGTTTTTGTGGACTAATAGTGTGGTTAATTGATCAGGTATGGTCTTTGGTAAGGCGATTTGATCAGCCACAGAAGTACAAGCCATTCGTTAGCAGGTGTGTGGTTAATGGGGACCTTGGAATTGGTAGTGTTAGAGAAGTGAATGTCAAATCTGGGCTTCCTGCGACCACCAGCACTGAAAGGCTGGAACTTCTTGACGATGAAGAGCACATCCTCGGAATCAAAATTGTTGGCGGTGATCACAGGCTTAGGGTATAATACTTTTACTCCCAGCTCTTCTCATTTTCTATAGGTTCCGTTGTATCTACTACTTATTTGTGCAAGTGTCTTTGTTAGTTCAATTAAGGCTCAAATAGTCAAATTTAGTGTAGCCGAAGCCTGAATTGTCGTTAAAGGAAAATATTTCTTGTAATTTTGGCTTGGCGGGTTATGAGTATGTACTACTATGTAGACTCTTATGAATTGTGATTATTGTTTATAGAGTAGAAATAACAATAAATTTCCGCTTCTAAGGTTGTTGGAGGGAACTATTTTGTAAAACACACCCTTTAATTGTTGGCAGGTCATGATTTTTTAAAATGTTTCCCTTACTAACGAGCTTTCTTATCGTTTGTTAAATTTACAGAACTACTCTTCGATCATGACTGTCCATCCGGAGATCATCGACGGGAGACCTGGGACGCTGGTAATTGAGTCATTTGTAGTAGATGTTCCAGAAGGAAACACAAAGGATGAGACATGCTACTTTGTTCAGGCCTTGATCAGGTGCAATCTCAAATCTCTGGCTGATGTCTCTGAGAGGATGGCGGTGCAGGACCGAACTGAACCAATCAACCAATTCTGATGGGAGAACTACGGTGTGCATGACATGATGGTTCTAGATTCCCAGAATCTTTTTAGGGATTTTCTTGGCAGAAGTTTTGAACACCATGCTAGCTTGTGCCTTTCCATCTTGTGGGAGACCCTTTACACTTTCTGCCTGCTTTTGCTTCCGTTTGTTTTCTGTTTCAACACTGCCCTTTCCATCCATTTAGTACCAAAATATAGGTTCTTTCGGTAAAGTTTCCATGAATTCCAAGGATCCCAGTGTTTTTGCTTTTACAGTTTTTTTCCCTCTCTTTTCCCCTTTCGGTGCGTGGTGTTATGTTATATATTATACATGTATCTGTAAATATTTTATGTTTATTTAACAAGTAGTTGGTGCCTTGCACCAGTGGCTTGCTTCTTGTAGTTCCAGCTTCTAGGTACAGGAAGGATTCAGCAGAGACCCCAAGGTGGCAGTAGAGCTTTGTTGCTTGTTTTGTACATATTCTTGTCTTTCTCAGTGAATTACTGCTTGCCTTTTGTTTTTCCGTGTGTTCTGCTGCTCTTTCAATTACTTACTTAAACAGCGGTGTTATTTTATCTTTGTATGGAAAATATCGCAGGTTTTTTCGGTGTACCTTTGGTTGACTTTGACTCGTGTGTAATTAATTTAAGGACTATCAGACGGTTGCAATTGTTGCTGATGCAAGATTGTTAAAATTAGCAATTGTTGCAATTTTAGTATGCGACCGTACGATAAATTTGTAAATTAACGGACCCTTGATGGCTCAATGAATAGATTCATCGTAGATTGTGATGAGTAATAAAGCAACGTTATTGATGAGGATATGATGAATTACCCTTTTCCAAAGTGCGGAAGCGGAAGGTTTGTTGGTCATTGTTGGCGTGTGACCCAAGAAGTGGGAGAAAAGGACAAAGAGGTCTGTGACATCGGGTAAAAAGAGAAGACTGAAAATTGAAAATCCTCATTAGGAAGGCCTAGGAAACTGCCCTCCAAGAGGCTGGAGTTGCATGCCGAAGTATTGTCGTTAGATGGTAAATGGAATGATTGAGAGAATACGATGGCGCAATAACTCCTGGGCATTTTATAGAAGCTAACCAAAAGTAGTAACTTGAGAACACGCTATAAAGCAGGGATGGAGTATGAACTTACATCAATACATCACTTCTATTCCAGCCAATACAGTTTGTGGCACATAAATTAGAAGTCAGTGAGTTTTTCGGATCTGATCGGTAACTGTGTTATCTTTCATCCTAGAGTCTATCATCTAAAACGCATACAAACACACAATTATGCTATTTTTCCACTAACGTTTACATCTTTAGCCTAGAATCAGAAAAAAGCCAGTTACACGAACGCCAGTTATTGCCAGCAATCATTGCAGGAGCACTCACCTTCTCTAAAATGATGGAAGCGAGCACCATCACGGAGGAAAATCTCTCGGCCTCGTACCAACGACATGTATTTCGCTGCAGTATGGCAATCAGAGCAAACTCTTGTGTTCTTAATCACCCTGATTGGTGCTCTGCTTTTTGTCTTCATCAGTCCATACACGATAGCTAATTTCTCTGTATGACTCAACAGCACCTTCCCCTTTTCTTCTTCGTCGATGTCTTGATATACACACCTGGTGTCTGGCACATAACCAAGTTTCTTCATTTCAGAAACCAAATGATATAACTCAAAATATATTTCTCCCGTTGCTGGATGTGGCGCTCCTTCGGCAGAGAACACGTGAACTATCTGATCGATTTGAATCCAGCTCCATACGAGTACACTTTTAACTCCTACCTCATCCATCGAATGTCTAAGACGTTCAACATCCTCCCATCTATTTGACATAGCAAGCAAGTTCATCATTAAATTGTAATTAGCAGAATTACATGGCTCTAACTTGAAAAGTCTCCTTGATGCAATTTCTGCATACTCCAAGTGTCCATGGATTCGACAAGATCCCAGAAGGGCACCCCAGATGGTAGCATCTGGCTTGAATGGCATTGTTCTAATGAAGTCCCAAGCTTCATCAAGATAACCAGCTTTTCCAAGAAGATCCACCATGCACGAGTAGTGCTCTATGGTTGGTATTATGTTATAATCTGTGCTCATACTGTCAAAATACTTCCACCCTTCTTCAACTAAACCAGAGTTCTTACAAGCAGCGAGGAGAGCCGTGAAGGTTATAGCATCTGGTTGGAAACCCGTTTCAAGCAATTCATGAAAAAGTAAAATTGCCTCTTTTCCATTGCCATAAATGGCAAACCCCATGATCATGCAATTCCAAGATGCTAATGTTTTGTTTGCACTCTTTCTGAAAACCTCACGAGCACTTTTCAAATTGCCGGATTTACTGTACATGTCAATTAGCCCTGTGGCCACATATGCATCTTCGATGAAACCGTTTTTCAGACAAAGGCAGTGTATCTCTTTACCATTCTGCGGCAAACCTAGGCCTCCACAAGTTCGAAGTAAGCTGGACATAGTTGTAGAGTTGGGCTTGATATCTTCTTGTTGCATTTGGATGAAAAATTTAAGAGATTCCCTATAATTTTCATTTTGCAAACTGCCAGATATTAAAGAGGTCCATGTAACCACATTAGGATAGATTCCTGAATTTTTCATATGATGAATGATGGCCAAAGCTTCCTTACTCTGGCCCCAAATTGAATAACCAGATACCAGACTGTTCCAAGAAACTAAGTCAGGTTTAATTTCTTCCTCCTCCATCTGATTCAACATTTTTTTGGCATTGACTAAAAGGCCCTTGAAACAATAACCTGATATTAGGGAGTTCCAAGCTACAATATTCCTGTTCTTCATATTATCAAAAACTTCCTGAGCATTTTGTAAGCAATCATTCTTTACGTACATATCCATCAATGAAGTTCCAACATATAAATCATAGTCAAGTCCATTTCTTAAAATATAGCCATGACTCTCTCTCCCATATTTCAAGAGCCTCAATTCAGTAACTGCCTGAAGAACAACACTGACAGAACTACCATTTGGCCTGAATCCTAAACTCTGCATTCCACGCAAAAGTGTCAGGACATTTTGGTAAGAGCCATGAGTGAAATGACCTGACAAAAGGCAATTCCAGGTTATTATATCTGGTTGTATTCTGGATGAATTCATTTTATTGAAAAGGGACCAAGCGACATCCACATAACCAAGTCCAGTGTAACTCGAGATCATCGAGTTCCATGAAGATAAATTATGATCCTTCATCGAATCAAAAACTCTCGTTGCCAGTTCAAGTTTGTTGTTTCTAGAGTACATGCTAATCAGGCAATTGCATACCGACAAATTTGATTCCAATGCAGATTTTAAAACATACCCATGAATTTGCTTTCCTTCATGAAAAGCTCCCACTTTTGCACAAGCTTGTAGCATCTTCACAATTGTTCTGCTAATAGCTTTTGCTGACGAAAACTGCATTTCTCGAAACAATTTAATGGCATTTTCCCATTTCTCATTCCTCAAGTTTACCATGATTATCTCGTTCCACAATAGATCATCTTCAAGATCTGACACTTCACTGAATAATTTATTAGCACTTTCTACATCCCGACACTTCCCATAAAAATTCATCAATGCACACTTCAAATGCACATCAAAATCAAAACCTCTCTTGATCAGACTGGCGTGAACTTCCACACCCAGCCAAAATGCCATTAGTTTTGTGCAAAGCTTCAAAATTATAGTAAGAATTCTACTACGAAAAATTACACCCTTACCATGCAACTCTCCCCAAACCTCAAGAAGTTCTTGCACTTCCCCGCCAAAACTCTCATAATCTTCCAAAAAAGAACTCCAATCTGCATAACTCCTCGAAAAATACAGAAAGAAAGCTTTTGCAGCTGACGTAAAATCACCAAATTCCAAGTAATGAAAAATCAAACTTTTAACCATGTCATCAGAATTCCAAATCTTTCCCATTTTTATCATCTGGGCATGCTTAGATTTAACTGAACTCAGACATCTGAACTTATTTGTTTCATTCAAGAAACAAAAACCTGAGGAAATACAAGAGAGTTGAGCTTGTTTGGCAAGGGTATCTGTGGGAGGAAGAGCAAGAGAAGTTGGTGAATTAGTTATGGAATTTGGCTTGTGAGAGTGCCGATTTTGATTGATGGATGTTCTAGTGTTGAAGTGGTGATAAATTGAATGTAATTTGGGCATGACGATGGCGGTATTTTGTCGGGTAAGCTGTGAAGAACCAACACAGCCTATGTAATATAATAACAAGGCGAAGAAGCTCTCACTTCCCACTGACAGTACAGACACCGCTTTGAAATTTGTAACTTCACATTTTCTTTGTTGATTTTGTGGATGAGGTCTATCCTGAGATTTCGTGCCCTGAAACGGCTCGTTTTCGCCTCCCACCTGAAACGCACCGTTTAATCGTTCGAACATTAAACGTGGAATGATTATTATGTTGATGTGTATCGTCATTACATTACGCGCATGGTAACATAATGCGTTTCGTATGATTGATATTCATTAAAATTGGCCAAAAAATAAAAAATAAAAAATCCCCACTTTACGGATTTCAAAAAGTAATCAAATAGTTTAATGGAGATTTGAAAGCAAAAGTACAAATTATCCTTTCGGCTTTCAAGTTTTTGTTTGCGAGGAGGCCATCACCAAGATGGGGATGCAAAGGTAAAGAGCCTGTTTGCTCTTCAAACCTAACAGTGCTGTATAATAATGTAGAGCAGGCAACTCAAAGTTTGTTTCCACCCCAACGAAGGCCCCCAAGCCTAGTTTGCCTACACATTTTGGTGGCATGGCAATTTTGGAAGCCCTTGAGGGGTAGTCAACAACCAGTGACTTGAAGTTGAAGTTGAGGGCCATGCTCATCGGATTGCCTCATTAACTCAGCCTCAGCTTCTTACCATTTATAGCCACCACTAAGAATATGTTGTTGGAGAAATTCTTTTTATCAAATAGTCTCAGAGACAAAATATAAAAAGTAAATATCCGTCAGTCAACATCAACATTCAACAAGAGTGAAGCAGCTACATATTCATTCATAATCTCATTGAGTCCGCGCAAAAACCATTCCAAATATCCATATCCAATGGAGCATTACACAAGTTGGAAGGACTGATCTATTTCTTATCCATTCATCAATTTGTCAATCAAGGTTCTTATGATTGCTCTATTTTCTCTAGCTCTTGAAACATTTTCTTGATTTCATCATGCATCTTACAGAATACCGAGGTCAACCGAAAAAAAAAAAACACCAGAGGCTTATTTAAAACGACTATATTTTATGAACAAATTTAACCGACAGTTAAATGATTACAAATATTCCATGCAAATGATTACAATGAAGCCAGAGACTCTTCTATTCGCACTTTTGTGTTGAAATATTTTTTATTCGTTGGTGACATGGTAAGGGTCAAAAGCACATTCTTGACTCTAGCTCTGAGCTAGCACACTCTTAACTCTAGCCATGACGTAGCCCGCTGTAAGCGTGTTGTGTTTGTTGTATATTTAATTAACACGTGTGGAAGCAAAATAAATAAACAAACACCGCTGCACTTCCCACACCAAGGTATCAAGTAATATCACAATGATGCCACGGAAAAATTGGATCTTGAAAATCATGAATTTACAACACTCATCCAATGAAAATCTATACGCTAATCTCAAATGACAAAAGGCCACAGTTTGGAATAACTTTTCTTCCCAATAAAAATGGCTCTACTTTGTTCTGAAAAAGACATATTCGGAACTGATAATGTGTTCTTCTATCCTCCTGTATCTATATGTTATAACAACCCACTAACTGACAATTGCAATGGTTGCATAATCTGAAAAGGCTATCACAAAATGCAATACACATTACACTAGAATACCCAAAACACAGTGCCCTAAAATAGAAGAGTCAGTTTATCTTTTAAAGTCTATTAGTTTAAGGTCTATTATTACTTCCACAAACATCTTGATTGCATAGGAAGTTTTCTCAAAATACAATGACTCGAAATCATGAGGCTTGTTCAGCCATTTCACCATAAGTTTTTAGATCATGACAAATTTCATATCTATGATAAATCCATTAGCTCTCTCCCAGGAAAAAGTACAGTTCCTAGTCAACCATTTGTAGAACATTCCACTTGCAATAGTCTGTCTAGCTCTGAAAGACAACTAATGTTTTCACTATATTAACAAAAAGCATTAACTATTACACATCAGAAACATAATACATGATTTATCATTCCCCTTTAGCTGGCAGTTTCCCATATTGATTTAGTTGATGATTAGGTTTCAGGCCTTACATTTTTGAAGACCGATGGCAAATACCATTGATACTCTGAAAGCATCAGCCAAGACAAATGATGACAGCTTTTATACCTCTAGTTTGGGACCTTCAGCACATAGAGACAATTTGCACCTTCTTTTACCAGCGTTCTCTTGGCCTACCATCAGGAAACACAGGGGCTAGCACCTTTTCTTTTTTCTTCACAGAGCTATCTACCAGTTTAGCTGATTTGTTTTCTCCAATCTTTACAGTTCCATAATCTTCATCAAAATCTGGAGGCATATCATCATCTTCATCACTCCAATCATCTTCATTGCCATCATCAACATCATCAAACTGACCATCAGTCATATAATCATCAATTGACCAGTCCTCTCCATCCTCACCACTTCCCTCTTCTGGTTCATCAGTCCTGTCAGAGTAGTGATCATCTTTCTGGGGAGCACCTCTCTTTGGAAATCTAGGAACAGAGACAAGCGCGCGGAATTTCTCTTTGATAACCAACAGTCGATCCTTATCTATCAATTGGGAATCACGGTAAGCTTCCCTGAGGAAAACTGAATCTCTATCCCCTTTCAAGGAGACATAGAACATATCAGGGTGCCTTATCAGCATTCCCCTTACTTGCTGAGAGAACCTAAACTCCTCTCTGAAATGAGTAAGGTGATCCACAAGAGTTTTCTTCTCAACAGTGAGGCTCAAAATCTCATGAACAATTCCACAAGCATGCTTTTCTTTCTCTGGTGTTCCTGGCCTTAATCCTGAAAAATCTGAATAAGGGGATATATATGGCATATCTCTAAACTGACAAATTCTTCTCGTTTCACCCTTGGAAAGATTAAGACCCTTTGGAAGCTTCACTCTATTGAACTTAAGTGGTCTATCAATAATCAAATCTTTTTCTTTCAACTCTCTGATTCGATTTTCCTCCGCAGCTAATTCTGCAGCTGATACAGCAAGCTGGGGGTCCCAATGTGTTAATTCTAACGCAGGGCCTCTCTCAGTTGCAACAACACGGAAATATTGGGGGTACCTATGACAAATTGTGTCACGAAACTCAAGCGGTAGCCCAAGATCAGTCTTTAAATGGGCAATTTTCTCCAACAAAATCCGCTTCTCTAGTGACATCATCAACAATTTCCTCAATTTAGTAACCAACAAATCTTCCATTTCATTCCTAACCTTCACCTCTTCTAAGTAGAGCCTTTCAGCTTCTGGTGTCAATTTGAACCGCAATGAATAAACCCCTTCTTCTATGATTTCGAACACAGCAGGGAACTTCCTCAACAAGGCAATAAACCTACGCTTTTTTGTGAGACCCAAATCTCTTCTGAACCTACCCAATTGCTTAAGGGACATAATTCTATCAGGTTGACTTACTAAAATCTTCCTAATCTTTGACACCAATTTGAGCTTCTTGTCCCTTTGAATCACATTATCAAAGGGAAGCTCTTTCCTTCTCTTCACAGAAGCTCTAACTGGAGCAACGGGTATGTGAGGTTTGTTAACATTACCCGGAGAACCGAATCTTTTGTGTAAAACCAAACCTTTACCCCAAAACTGAGACTTTTCAACTTGCGTTGTTGAGGCTGAGAGGTGGGATTTTACATAAAGTTTGGGCTTTTCAAGGAAGGGAGATTTGTAAGAGAGGAATAAGGGAAAGGATGGAGACGGTGTGGCTTTAGCGGAAGAAAGAAACAGTATGGGCTCCATTTTTCAAGTTTACTGTAAATAAGGGTAAATAAAAAGGGCAACTCCAAGCTCATAAACAGAGACAGAGGAATTACCTGCCTTCTTTGGTCTCAGTTTGGAGGCCGAAGCTCGTTCTGTGAAGTGAAATGAATAAATAATTTGATTAGGGTTTATGAACAAAAACCCTTTGCAGTGCAAAGACTGATATTTCTGTTGGCAATGAACGAAGAATTGAGGATATCGTCACTTGTCTTGTCTGCACTTCAATATACTTGTGAAAAATATCAAGGCTATAATTGTCTTTAATGCCAAAAAAGTTACAACAACGGTTCGGTCCTTGTACTCTTGATAATATTTTATAATATTAAGCTTAAATATTCGAGTTTCTCAATAAAGACTTAGTTTTGATTTTTAGTTAATCGATAGACAATAAATAGAGTCCGTATAACTGGTTTTCGTCCGGGCGCTCTATTTTATGGAGCTGGCTAAGTTAAGATTCTGTAACTTACAAATCCAACTGTAGCCAACTCTTATTGCCTGCATTTGCACGGTTTTTCTCTCTCCTCAGGACACGTGTGCTGCTTCCATTGGGTGTGTACGTTACAGATTCTGTAACGTAGATTGGTCCCTATTATATATATATGAGTGCTGCTATGTATCGAGAGGGACGAGAGAAACGGCAGCAGTTGCTGCCGTTTCGCCTCTCGTTCATCTCACTCGTTAAAACATTAAAAAAATAAAAAAAAAATTTTGAATAAAGAAATGGCATGTGAAATCTAGCAGGCTTTCACTTTCCTGAACTTTCACTTTCCTCTCTCACGCAAATCACTATCTTCTCAACTGTTCACGGCCTCCTCCCTCTCCAGCCAGCCTTTCACGAACTGCTCACGACCATTAAAATGAAACATTTAACACAAATAGAAGTGATGACAAGATGTATCGGCTCATTTTTTAAATACGAAAATCAATTGAAAATTAAATGAAGTCTTAATAAATCAACCTAGGGTTACTGATGAGCAAAAAAATATTAGAGTTGGATGATCTGCTTTGTCTATAATTATTGATGAGTAACAACAAAGTTTAAAATTTTTAGATGTCACGTCGCCACACATAACTATAAAAGCCTTCCTTATGAGAGCCTAATAATTCAAGTTCGCCCATTTTACACCCACCTGAAAATCAATCGTAAGCGCTGCCTAGTTACTTATACATTGGGATCATCCATATGGTGGCAGCTTATGACATGCATATCTATTTAATTATCTGCTTCTCTTGTAATTAATGGCTATATATCACCACCTGCTTCCTTTTCAATATTGCTTCTTTAATTCTCTTGTCATTGCGAATCCTTGCCTCTGCAAGTGTTTATAGTTTACAATTCCAATCCTGAAACTGGAAAACCAAATCCTGAAGGCTATGCTTACAGTTCCAAAACGAAAAACAAAACCAACTGATAATGGTCGAGTTTCCAAATCAAAACCTGAGGATGGCACTTCTGGATACCACCTTGATAAATCCAAATCCGAGACTGAAACTACAACTTAGCATATTACATGTGGCCGTTTTAATGAAAAAAAAAAAGGTATGTACTTTAATTTGTTCTACAATCCGAAATATTTTTGCCGGAAGCCGTGAGGGAGAGAGGATGTCGACCAGTTGAGAAGATGGTGATATTTGCGTGAGATAATGATGATTTGCGTGAGGGAGAGAGGAAAGTCAGAGCTGGAGATCAATTGATAAGTTTTCCCTTTGCACGCAATGATAAAACACTCTTTCTTTATTCATTCTTTTATTATTTTAATGTTTTAGGTAGCGAGAGGAACAAGAAGCAAAACAACAACAGAGAATGCCGTTTCTCTCGCATTATCTAGTTCCTCTCGCTCCCTAGCATTTTCCTATATATATATATATATGTGTGTGTGTGTGTATGAATAAATTTAAGACCCCTGGTTGGGCGGTTAGTGTCCTTTGACCCCAAGCGTTTTAATGTCAATAGGTTTTTATTTTTTAACGACCAGTTTAATGCAAATGAGTACTTCCGTCCTTAATTGAGTGATCATATAATATTAGGGATCCGTGTGGGAACCCAAAACCAAAAGAATGAAACGACATGTCGAAGTAATGACAAGTGAAAATCAGACCCGTCGTAAGTATAATCTGTTTACAAACGCTATGAAGGAAGCTCTTTTCCATCCAAATCCCTCTACCTTTTGAATTGGCCGTTAGACAAAACACAGAAATGGCGAAAAGGAGAGACCGCCGAGTTGCACCGAGCCCGGGCCGTCCTAAAAACCGAGTCGAATCGGCTGCTCGATTAGACCAGTTCAGCGACTCAGCTTCCGATCGCAAGCTCATCACCATTTTCGTTATCTTCTTCATCGTGATTCCCACCGTGTCCGTACTCTTATACTGTACCAAATACTCTACACGCGCCAACCGTTCGGCGACTCACATGCATCAGCGAGGACTCGTCAAAACTGATGTGAATTACCAAGAAATCCTCACGGTGAGTACTGCTTGTATTCTACTCTTATGAGTTATGATGTATTCTACTGTTATCTTATTTATAATCTCCTATATGAAACGCTGTGTTAATTGAAATTTTACCGAGTATTTCAGGAGAATTCAAAGGTTTCAGAGAATGCGTCCCATCGGTATTACACGTATCCCGTATTGGCCTATATTACTCCATGGTCAGTTCACTAAACGGCTTCATTTAGATTTTGATGTTTAATTACTGTGGTTTCAAATTGTCTGAGCTTATTGTGTTTGGTTGTTAATATGATGTTCCTTGCAGGAATTCTAAGGGCTATGAACTGGCCAAGATGTTCAATTCTAAATTTACACACTTATCACCTGTTTGGTATGATCTCAAGAGGTATGTCCATCTGATACCTATTATCGACCTGGCACTGACTGTGCTTGTTTTAAGACTATCACTGGATTTTCTGAATGCCTAAGAATTGTGGCTAAATTTCCTTAATTTTAAAAGTATAAACAGAGTTGACAGTATGAGAAGGGGGGGGGGGGGTGCTTCTGCTGTCTCTAGACTTAATTGATGCTGGCATCTCAAACTACAGAAGGGGTTTTTTAATATGTGTGTGCTGTATGTAGTAAAGTTGGGAACATAACAATTCTGTGTTTCATAGACTGTTGTATGACTTTCTGTTGCCAGCCAGGGAACTAGCTTAATCCTGGAAGGAAGACATAATGCAGATGCAGGATGGCTTTTGGAGCTTAGAAAAGGAGATGCCCTGGTAATAGAATTGGCCGAGTGTTCTGTCTTTTTTTTTTTTTTTAACTTTTCCCCTTTGGCAGTTGGAACATATGAAACTTACAGCTAAAGAAGGTACTTAAAATTGGTTGGTTTAATCATGCAATTAGACATCCATTTTTAAACATTCTCATACGAATGTCATTAGATTCATTTATCGTTTATGGGAAACATTGTCTCTCTCTCAATATCTAGATCATGGTTAGGTAGCTATTAATTTTTGACAAACCTGCATGGATTATTTAAATCTTGTGAAGTTCTACTGTTTTGATGTGTTAGGTGTTACCCAGAGTGGTTCTGGAAGCATTTCCAAAGGAGCTTCTCAGAAAGAAGAAACTGAGGGACAAAGCCATTGACCTTATATTAACAGAGTGCAAGTAGGCTGCCAGTTCCTATATTTCTTTTTACTTCCTCTCCAATTTAGGGGTGTGATAGGAAATTGATTTGGTGATTATATTTCTATAATGATACGCCGGGTTCTTAACAATAGATCATTTTTATGTTGTTTAACCTCTCATTCTTATCATTAGAAGTGTTGTTATTCCGTGTGAATTGAGGACTTTGATCCCCTGGTCTCTACAATTATAAATGGACATGATTGGTTTTTGTGCCAGTGGGGTGTCCTCTATCATCAGTGATCTGAGTATTTGCTTTTGATTAGTTTGAGAAAAAAAAACATGTATTTAGTTGTTTATACACTGAGATCTGTGTGGATCCTCCCCTTTTGGAAACAGGGAAATGGAATATGATGGTATAGTGCTAGAGTCTTGGTCCACGTGGACAGCTTATGGCATTTTGCATGATCCAGAATTGCGGAATATGGTAACTGTTTACTAATGTATAAAACTTTTTTTTTCTTTAATATTTGAACAGTTTGGAGATTTCCATAATTAGTTTCTGGACTCTTACTGCTCAACTTTGTAATCCACCCAACCTTGCTCATCTGATCAGTGATATCTGAAAGTGACAAATCCTCTTCTTTTGAAAACTCAGGCACTAGAGTTTATAAAACAACTTGGAAATGCGCTGCACAGTGTGAACTCAGTGAGAAACAGGAAGCAACATTTGCAGTTGGTCTATGTCATAGGTCCACCACATTCAGAGAAGTTCCAACCACATGACTTTGGGCCAGTGGATCTGCAGAGCTTGAGTGATGCCGTAGATGGTTTCTCATTAATGACTTATGACTTCTCAGGTCCCCATAACCCTGGTCCTAATGCTCCACTGAAGTGGATAAGTTTTACCCTGCAGCTGCTCCTTGGTAGCCCTGGCATTGGCACTCGTAGCTTAGCTAGGAAGATATTTCTTGGCATCAATTTCTATGGAAATGATTTTGTCCTTTCAGAAGGTATGCTGTTTTTTTTTTGGCCCCATTTTTTGGAGATTGGTTTCTTTGTAAAGTAGCCATAGAGAGGCTCTCGTTCATATAATGGAATTGCAGCATCAGGTGGTGGAGCCATCACTGGAAGGGAGTACCTCAACTTATTGCAGAAGCACAAGCCTGCACTCCAGTGGGAAAAGAACAGTGGGGAGCACTTCTTCTTCTTCTCTGATGAAAATCAAGTCAAGCATGCTGTGTTTTACCCTTCATTAATATCAATTTCCATGCGACTAGAGGAAGCTAAGTTATGGGGAACTGGCATTGCCATCTGGGAAATTGGGCAAGGTTTGGATTACTTTTTTGATCTACTGTAACACCAACTACTACGGTTCTTCTTCTAACACTGTAAGTATAATTTTAGGTATTCCTTTATATTTTTATCTTTCCAGTAAAAAAGGTAACTAACATTTGAAAGACTCCTTATAAAATCTACATTTAGGCATGGGCTCTGTAAATGCCACCTAGACTATTGGCCAGCTGTAGCATTTTCTTTCCTCTGTCATCGGAGAAATGAGTTCTGAGTTGTAGGCATGTAAAATTAGGCTTTAATTTTAAGGGTAATTATCCGACAACTTTTTATTTTTTTACTTTTTAAAAAATATACATTTTTTTTTAGAGAATCCCACCTAATGTTTACAAAATGTGTCATTATTCTATTGATAAATGTGTCATTATTTTATTGCGATTTAGACTAACAGAACATTGATAAAATGACAGACTATTTTACCTCTTAATGTAAAACTACAATTTCAAAATGACCAAAAAAAAAAAAAGTTAGAAGACTTCGGTTTTTCTTTGCAATTTAGGTGTTAAATAATAAATGAAACAAAATAATCAGTTTTATAATGCAACAAGATAATCAAATTTACAATTCAATTCAATCTTCCAAAATCGAACGAATCACCAGAATCATCAACGACCATCCCTTTTCTGATCAACCACTGCACCCAAAACTCTTCCAATGCATCCTAGAAACAACTTCCCTTTCCTCAACTCTCATTGGGAACGTTCTAGGCCACCTCTTAGCCGCTCACTCGAATGGCTTTAAAGCCCTCAGATTCTTCAAATTCATCCTTCAACAACCCCAGTCCACTCCAACCTCTCGAGCTTTTGAAAAGAACCTTCACATCCTCGCACGTATGCGCCATTTCGATCAAGCTTGGGAGCTAATGACACAAGTGCAACGCACTCACCCTTCGCTGCGCGCACTCAAGTCCATGAGCATCATGCTGTCAATAAATCCGAGATTTCAATCCTATGAAGAAACCCTCGATGCACTTGACAGGATGGAGAGGGAAGTTTTTGTAGGGATAAGGAAATTCCATAGCGAAGAGTTTAATGCACTTCTTCAAGCATATTGCACTCAAAAGGAAATGAAAGAGGCAAGGCCAGTGTTTGTAGAATTGTTCTTGCGCTTTGCTTCCAACAACAAAACTATGAGCATTTTGCTCCCGGGGTTGAAGGAATCTGGGGATGTAACGGCAATGAAGATATTTTACCATGAAATGGTACTTCGAGGATAATCGATTTCCTTCCCTCTTCGCCCAGCTCAAATTTGATGAGCCGGGTGGACGGATGATAGTTATAATCTAAGGTAGTATTTGTTTTTTAACTTAATGACTTAAAGTGATTTAATTTAATTAATTATGTTAATTAGAGTTGTTTGTTTTTATAATTTAATGAGACTTTTTAGATAATTTTGACTTAATAAAATAAGTTAATTTTTTTGACTTTTTACTTAATGGAGAAATCTCAATTAAGTCAATTACTTGCTAATGTCAAAAATATCCTTGCTTTATAATTTATTTTTCATGTCTATCCCAAAACTCACCTATAGACATTTACCCCACATAAAAATATCTATGTTTTTTCTTTCTTATATTATATATGATAAAATTTGAAATTTATGGTATTTTATATATTAAAATTCTAAAATAATTATGTATTCACTTGAATATAGTTTTACTTATAAATGTTAAAATATTATGGTATTTAATATATTATTTATTTGACATTCAAATTTAATAAGGATACAAATATAAAAGTATATATTTTCAACTTTTTAAGTTGAAAAAAACAAACAACTTAATACTTATTTTCTGAGATTCAGATGAAAAAATAAATATATTATTTAGATTCAAATATTCAGATCTATTCAAAATTTAAATTAATTCAAATTTATTCAGATTTCAAACAAAAAAACAAACGCTACTTAAGTAAATTTGGACAAAAGAAAGAAATTGCAGTGGGCTGGGCCCATTCCTATTTTCTATTTTTCATTTATTTCGACAAGCATTCGACGTACTCTTTTTTCTTTTTTCTTTTTTTTTCCGGGTAAGAAATATTTGAAGTAACGTTCTTCTTTGAAGAAGCAATGTATATAAAATAAAATCTTTTTAAAGAGGTGACGGAATTTATTTTAACTTGTACTTATGCGCTGTACATGTACTGCTGAGAAGGAGTTTCTAAAACTTTCTTCGGAAAATTTCTCAGCCACACAATCAGATGAAATCATTTTACCCGAAAAACATGATCGCAAACTTATCATCTTGATTTGCCACGTGTCATTCAGTGGGTGGAAAAGATCTCGTATCTCGTTCCACGTGAGCACTTCTTCGCCACTGTAAGTACGTCGGCCAAATTGGACCAACTGAAGGCTGAAGCTAAAGATTGTGATTCTCTGGCCTTTGCTTGCTCACCTCTCCATCACATCCTGAAAAGAAAACAAATTCTACATAGCATGCTGGCTCAAGCATTTCCATCAATTCTTTGAGAGGCCAAAAGATCATATAAAATTATGCCATGGAGGCCCTCAATCCAGCGGGCTTGATACCTTTATCGGTTCTTTGTGACAGAAGATCAGAACCCAGAAAAATTCAATCACTTTCCACGGCTTCTTTACCCAAACTCGCAACTTCTGCTTCTAATAAAACCACCCAACAAAATTTTCTAGAGTGTTTTGCAAAGAGTGTGCATGGCGGTTTAGTGCTGTTATCTTCAGTTCTTGGTACTGGTTTAGCTCAAGCTTTAACATATGAAGAAGCGCTGCAGCAGTCAGCAGGCTCTTCAGCATCTGATGTTGATGCAAGTGGATTTATTGACAGCGTAATCAGTTTTGGAACAGAGAATCCTTTAGCTATAGCTGGTGGTGTCACCATTTTGGCTGTTCCATTAGTTTTGTCTCAGGTTCTGAACAAGCCTAAGTCATGGGGTGTTGAGTCTGCAAGGAATGCTTATGCAAAGTTGGGTGACGATGCGAGTGCCCAGTTGCTTGATATAAGAGCTCCCGTGGAATTTCGGCAAGTAGGTAGTCCTGATGTCCGGGGTTTGGGGAAGAGGCCGGTTTCGATTGTTTACAAAGGTGACGATAAGCCGGGCTTCTTGAAGAAGCTGTCTTTGAAGTTCAAGGAACCAGAAAATACTACATTGTTCATTCTAGACAAGTAAGCTTCAGAACCCAGTTGTTCTCTTACCAGTGATTAGTTAAAAAGTCAAAGAGGAAGAGAGGGATTAATGGTAGAAAAATATTCACATTATTTATGAAATGTAAATCTTTTTAGAAATAAGTGACTAGAGGGTATACGATAGAGTGTGTTATAATCCATTTGCTGTCAAGATTAGACTTAAAGTTCTGTTTTGTTTTGGAATTCAATGAACCAGCAAGCTTGAAGGTCTGCATAGTTGGGATTATCTGTGTAGTACAAATAGAAATGCTGGATGAGACAATGCTATATTAGTAATTCTAGAGGCTATTACATTTGTTGTCAAGTTGAAATGATTCTTGTAACATAGCCTGCAAATGAAGTCTATAAACTTAAAATAACATCCATTTCGTTGCTTAAATAAGTTGTGCAAAATCTCATGAAACCATTGAGTGCTAGCATGATTGATAAAATAAGGAAACACAAATCCAAATTCCCAGCCACCAAGTGGTTTGAAGCAGACCAAGTTCTACTCACAAACCTCAAAAGTACATTTCAGAAACCGCGAGCCTGTGGTTGTGGTCCTGAAAACTTCCTAATGGATGCACTCCCATTAATGATACAAGTGTCCTCTTATTGAGAGTCCAGCGACAGAGCCACATGGGGACCAATGGGCTGATTATATTTTTTTCTGAAAACCATTTTCAGCTAAAAATTCTATTTGCCCCAGATAAAATTTTTTATTTGTCCCTGCTGGCTTTGAAGAATATCAGAGAAAGGAGGCTCAAAATTTTATTTCATCACCAAGATCACTTATTATGAATGTGTTAAATCCAAAACTAATTTAAGAAACGCATGAGGAAAATCAAATTCTTGAAATAAATTAAATTTGCACGCTCTGGGTTCAAAGTCTGGCTTTGCCGCTGAATGAAATGGTTTGTGTTGATGCATAGCTGTAGCAACTTTATGTGCTATACATTTTCTTTGTCCTTACTTTCTTTGTCATTTTGAAAATTGACATGCAAAGTTAATCCTGCTTATCCTGTGATGAAAGCCAGATTTGATGGGAACTCTGAACTGGTTGCTGAGTTGGTCACCATAAATGGATTCAAAAATGCATACACTATAAAAGATGGAGCAGAAGGACCTCGTGGATGGATGGTATATGCTGTTCCTGCAATCTTATTCTTTTTTCTGTTGAATATCATTTAAAAAGTGAGAGATCTACGGAAATATTGCAGAACAGTGGTCTTCCTTGGATACCGCCAAAGAAAGCATTGGGTCTTGACCTGAGCAATTTGACAGAAACTATCAGTGGTGCAATTGGAGTACGTATTGCATTATTTCTATTTACTACAGCACTTTAGTTTTTAATTTTAATACACCTGATGGGAACTTCCTTTTTCTTTGAATTCGAAAAGCCTATTTATCCTCTAACTTTGAACTGGTATTTTTAACCCATGTAAAGAAAATATGAACAGAATTTAATGTAATTACCATAAATAATTTCTGTTCAAATACCCTCAAGGGTAAAATTGACATATTCGGTTATGAAATTCTTGCGACAGGTTTACTAGCTCATTTTCCTGATTTTGTAATGATGTGGGAACACTTGACTATTAATGTGCAGGAGGGCTCGGAGGGCTTTTCTGTTACCCTTGCAATTGCTGCAGCTGCAGGATTGGGTGTTTTGGCATTTTCAGAGGTTGGTTGAGTCCTTCGCATATTAGTTTTTTCAGGCTCCTTTCGTTCAATATCAGCTTTATGATGTGAAATTTAAGACTCAGAGTTCTGCTATATCTTTGCCAGATAGAAACGATATTGCAAATTCTAGGCTCAGCTGCTCTTGTTCAATTTGCTAGCAAGAAGCTCCTGTTTGCAGAGGTAAATCGCTGACACTTTTCTAGAGTAACAGACTTGATCCCATAACGGCACAATATTACTCAAACCTCATCGTTTTCAGATCCTAAATGGTTTAAGTTCACTCTCCTTCACTGATTTATGTTTCAGGATCGGAAACAAACACTACAACAGGTTGATGAATTCCTGAACACCAAGGTCGCCCCTAAAGAGCTTGCTGATGACATAAAGGTATTTACTATTTAGTGTAACAGTCTTGGTAGTTGTTCCTCTTTTTCGAATTTCATAATTCAGGACAGTGAACTGATACAGAGAAATAAATGTTAATAGAAAGAGGTGAATAGATCCTCGTACAGCTGGAATTGACAATCAATAGAATTCTTTTTAAATTTTTTATATCTAAACTATTACTTATTGTCCATAATTATTTCTTGTTTGCATGCACCTGGGAAACTTAGCAAATTGGAAAGACACTTCTACCATCACCGGCAAATGGCAAGGCTCTCCCTGCCTCCACTGACAGCAAAGTCCAGAAGGCAGATGATTCACCTGAGGCTGTCCCCCAGCCAAAAGTAGAAGCAGCTGCAGACCCCCCTCCCCAAGTAAATTCGGTGCCCAAAACAGAAGTTAAAGCAGACTCACTTCCTAGATTTCAAAGATCTCTTTCACCATACCCTGCTGTAATGCTTACTTCCATTGCACATGAGATCCTTGCAATTAGCCAATTTGTTCTTAAGTCTTGTGAGTTTTGAGTTTTCCACTTAAGAGATGCTAACAAATCATGCATCCTTTCTTGTTTGCAGTATCCAGATTTGAAGCCTCCAACTTCTCCTACCCCATCACAGCCCTAGATTGTTACAGATTTAAGCATCTGCAAGTATGTTTCTATAACAGGCAACTGCTATGGTTGGGAATATGAAAGCTACCTAGTGAGTTGTGCAATCTGCAGTTATTATTGAAACTTTTAGTCCAATGTGTCGCGACGAATTGCTTATATCACGAAATAGTCAGTCGGCCACATTCATCATGTTGTGTTCTTTATGCTGCTTGATTTACTTTTTGCAATGGTCACAGATGTCTTGTAGATTTGCTTCGTATGCCTGCATAAGCCAGAGCCACTTGTGTGTCTATTGAATTGGATCATCCATGGTTTCTTTATTAGATAGAGATATGTAAAGGATGCGTTTGGCACATTATATTGTTAATTATTATATTGTTATATTGTTAAATGTATTGTATTATGGAGCATTGCATAAGGTTATAAGATAATGGTTTGTTTGACGTAGTATGGTCTGTATTTTATATAATATTAATATTAATATTATTTAAAAAAATTTAATATTTAATGTTGTGTTATTTTTTAATTAGTTATTAAATAATTATTTTTCATAAATTAATTTTTATAACAGAAAAATGATTTAATAATAGACTATCATCAAATTATAAAATAATATAATATTATTACATAATATTGTATTATAATATAATTTTTTTTATATTTGTTATTACAATATAGATGATAATATAATATAAATTATATTATATTATGATACAATATAACATTAAATTTTAAAATTAGTTATGAATTCATATTTATTTGGTAATGTCCTTATTTAAATTTATTTTTACATTTAGCATTTTAGTAAATAATAAATGATTAAATAATTAAAATAGTTTTTTATATTTAAAGTAAAATAATTAAAATGATTTTATGTAATAAAAATAAAATAATGTATCAACATTTATTTATTAAATAATTAGATTTAATATATTATTGTTTAAAATATAAATATAAATTAAGATTTAATAAATATAAATTTATTATAAATTATTGAATATTAAATGTGAAATGATAAAATTTAAAATTTGAACAAAGTTTTTAATGCAATACATTTAAACCCCATCTCCCCGTGAGATTATTTTATACTCCTTTCATTGTATTGATCAGTTTTTTAATATATTATAATGTAATTAAAAATTACAGTCAAACATGGGTTACTACAAGAATAATGCTTTAATGTAATAGTGTAATGGCAGTTGCCAACCACGCGCTAAAAGAAAAACTATCAAAATATATGCCTTCCTGTTTGGACCAAGCCTCGCAAAAGAAAATGACTGACAATTGTGTTATGAAACATTGAATTGTAATTAATGCTTAAATTTATGTAAAAGTGAAAACTTGTGACTATTTTTCCATACATACATTAGTCGTGCCAGAAATTATTTTTAGGGGCTAAGTTCACATAGTAATTTAATTCAAGAAAGTAGTCAACAAATAACATATATCAAAATAAAAATTTATTAAAGTATTTAATTCAACAGACTTATAACTGTCCTCGACGAGGTTTCATATGTTGAAAACATTGAAGAATAACCTCATTGTCAAGACTACAAAATACATCATTTTTTTATGAATACAACAAGATTATCATTCAACCATTGATCTCCCATCCGATTTCGTAGAAGATTTTTTTACAAAATTCATAACTGAAAATGTCATTTCCACTGTAGTTTCTATTTATCAAAAGTTACAAATGAGTCATTAGGGCATAGACATGCCACACAAAGAAACAACTCAATATTTGTCTCATTGAAACGATTGCTTAGTTCTTGAAGTTGCATGTCCAAAATTGCATAAAATAATTCAATACGAAAACGATGTAAATTTGTGATCTTTTGAGCCTTGCGTTGTGATCTCCCTTGAGTTCGAAACAGATCATCTATATTCGGAACATCAATATCATGTTTTACACAATAAGGAGAAGTTTCACCAAGTAAAGAGTCTCATTCGTTTTCTCTCATTTTTTGTAAGTTTCTCTTATACACTTCAATTAATTTCATAGCATTCACAATGTCTTAATCCTTTTTTCGTAATGCTTGTGATAACTCATGTGCAAATCCAAGAATATTTTTCATTAATAGCAAGCTAATCACAAAATCAAATGATTGCATTGACTTCATATCTTGAAATTTTTATTCAGAATTTCCCTCATTTGAAGTTATCTCAAATTCACTAAAAAAAGATTAATTTTTTTTTTTTAAAATTCTGAAGCCCCCTAGCTCTCAAGTGGCGCCGCCCCTGCATAAATATATATATGTGTGTGTCTCTATATAGGTATGTATGTACGTATATTATGGAAAACTGGTTGCACACGTTTTCACTTTTACATAAAACTTTTGGTGTGTGTCTATATATATATATATATATATATATATATATATATAAAGAAAAGAGGCTAGCAAGGTTAAAAAAAAATTGAAAAAAAAGCGCGTGATTCAAAATGAAAGATCAAAGGGCTGGCTCAATGAGCTCGATGCGAAATGAAAGCATAAATATTACATTGAAATTTTTATGGCGTCATTTTTACGGGGAATATATAATATATATTAATATGTTGCGTGTTGTTTAAATTGTGGAGCTTTAACACGGACAAAATGGTGCGAGTTGGTGAGGTCACTAGGCGACTACCACTAGCCGTTGTGAACTGTGAGCTGTGACTGTGAGTTTCCAAACGTCAAAATGAAACCGAAGCGGGAAATGAATTTAATTTAATATAATAGCAATAAGTTTATTATTGTAGGTGAAAATTTGATTTGGAGCAAAAACACTGAGCAGCGCATAGACGACAGAGAGAGAATCGTCTGAATTATTATGAATGGCGAGAACCAAACACATGGCCCGCAGAAGTAGTCGACTCCAAGCAGGTCGCGCTCGCACACCTCCTTCTCTTCTTAATCAAAAGCATATAAATTGATTATTTTGTACACAAATTTACACAGACAAAATAAGTAGTTAATGTAATGTAACGTTTGTAAACGGACCTAGGGTTTTGATTTCCCCTCTTTTGCTTTAAACCCTAACTCAACTTCTTCTCTCTTTCTTAATTTGTAGCAGCTGTAAAGGCCACGCCGCCGACTTCGGTACTTCTATTTCTCTCTCCTGCCTCCGATTCGTTTTATGGTTTGCTGAGTAAATGTGGATTGACTTAATTTAATTTTTGCATTCTAAATGATTTTTTTTTTCCTTTTCGTACTTTCTCTCTTTTGATGCCAATTGGTTGTAAAACGCCCGTCTTTTCTCTGGCTAAGAGGGACTGATTATTTAGTTGTAGGAAAATTTAAATTCCTTTCCCTTGTTTTTCTCTTCAATTAATAATTTAGTGGGCAGGATCCAAAATTTTCATGATATTGTCATTTTTAATTTTATTCTTTTTCCTATTACATGTTGCAGTCACCTGGTACAAGTCGGCAGCGAAGGAGTGAAGCGGGAGAAGGAAGTGAGTTACCGTCACTTAATTTCTTTGTTATTGTAAGTTGAGTTGTGGGTGGTATTGCAGATAATGACATGTAGTAGTTTTTGATTGATTACTTTAAAAATAAAAATAAAGCTCCTACTGCACAAAGGAAACGCCAACGCCTCAGGCCAGGAACAAAGGCACTTCGTGAGATTCGCCGGTTTCAGAAATCTGTGGACTTGCTGATCCCCAGAATGAGCTTCATCAGAGAAGTAAGCTATATGTCTGTCTCTGTTGTTTTCTTATATTATGCTTGTTGTGAACTTGCTTACAGAATCTCTGATGCGCTGTTGAATGATGTTGATGCTGGGGTTGTAGGAAATATGCAAGCAGTTATTACAGCTGATATAAAAGATTCAAAAGGGACTCAATCAGACTTTACTGGATAGAGTTGGATGTTATGAATTTCAAATGTCATTTACATAAGAGTTTTTTTGTTTCCTAGGGGAAGGTTGTGTCAATTTAACAACTAATAGAATACTGGTTTGTAGTGCTGGCCCTACTTTGATGCGTATGTGATTTTTTCTCTCTAGTCCTTGTGTCATTTGGTTTTTTGTTAACAAATTGACGAAATCTGTTTCTCCAGTGGTGTTTTCTAAATCCTTTGAATTTGCAATTTATAATTTTGTATCATTTCACAATGTTTCACTGGAAACTATAATTGGCGTTGTAATAGGATCCTAATCATACTCAATGTGATAAGATACACAAGCTCAAATGTTTATTATGTTGTACAGGACAAACCAATAAAACAGTGGAAAAAGAGAAACCAAGCCAGATGACTTTAGGTTGGAAGTTTCCTTGTAACTATCTTCAGGGGGTGGCAAAAAGATTCAAAAGGGAAAAATAAAAAATAAAAAGGCTGCAAAATAGTTTGAAATGACTGGTGACTGAAGATAGTTCTCTTCCCTGTACTCCTACACATTTGCATCTTTTTCCCCCATTCTTATCAGAACTAGCATTTTGGATTTTGTGGTCGTTTTTTGGACTCATTTGCTACCTCCTGAAGATGTTTACCTGGCAATTTTCAGATGCATTCCTAAGTTTGAAATATGTGGGGTTTCTCTATTTGTATGATCGAGATTAGTTTGCTAGTTCAGGAAAGGCGTCATTTTCATGTCAACTGGATCAGTGAACTTTATTTGGAATATCATCAAGACGTGGAAACCAGTTAATACAAACGGATGCAAATTAGTTCACTTGTTAATTTACTGAATTTTATTGTCCATGTCATTACCCTTCAACTTCTTTAGTGTTTCTTCTTTGGAAGAAATGTTGATATGAGTTTCTTGACTTGTAAAACTTTGACTTGTAGATCTTTGCAACTTTAGTGGGAAATGTCTGTTACCATTAAAATTTTAAAAACAGTTGACATAATGTATGGGTTTCTGAAGATTTTAAACGAGCACCACTCTGCTGTAGTGTAGTAGTTTTGATGCAATCATTAATTGAGTGCACCCAAACAAACAAAATTTTCAGCATTCACCCATCAATCATATTTGACTTGCATATAGTGCCAGTGGTTCTTGTTGACTTTACACTGTTCTATCTTCTTTTCTGGCTGTGTTCTTAAGTGAGGTTTGGATCAGATGGTGCTGACAACCCTTGTCATCTGTCTCAGGTGAGAACCATCACTTACCGTGTTGCTCCCCCAGATGTCAATCGATGGACACCAGAAGCTTTAATTGCTCTGCAGGAGGTACCATGACTTGACTAAACTAGTATTCTAAAAGGAAAAAGAATATTTTGCTCAGTCACATTTTTGTAATCATCAATTGTGCTATGAGAAGGCAATTTTAGATATCAGTTTCCATGTTTTTGGTTTTAGTTGGAAGGAAGGGAAGACCCTGGTTGTTTTGGTGACATACTTAGTCAATGGTTTCTTCTATATTTGTAGGCAGCAGAAGATTTTCTTGTTAATTTGTTTGGCGATGCAATGCTCTGTGCAATTCACGCAAAACGAGTTACTCTAAGTAAGTTAGGTTTGAGACAATTGGTGTGCTGTCAGTGCATTTCCTATTATCATTTTCTTGATCTTTTACCTTAAATGATTTGCTAATAAGAATTGTTATAATGATGAAAAATGTTTTTTTTCCCCTATATTTTTATGATTGCTTCTGGACAAGTGGATTTTGCCCACCTCGGTAAACCATTATTAGTTTTCTTTAGATATGTCAAATTATCCATTTGCATGCATATATTGCATAAAACAGCATGCTCTGTTTGTTTTGGTTTGTGAGACTTCCTCTTCACCTTGATGTTGCCATTGCTTTCATGTTGAAATTAATGCATCAGTTTTGTCCAGGGCACTGGCATCCAGTCTCATGAATTTTTATTTAAATTATGGCTTTTGGGTTTAAAATGAGATGTATGCATATCTTATTTATCAAATTTTATTCAAACATTCCATTTGTGAATGCAAGATTTAAATATGCATGCATATACATTGAGTGCAAGAGAGAAATTTAGGAGCTTGTCTCTTAGTCAACGAATCATTTTAATCTTAAAGAGGATACATTAAAATTATATTGGCAATGGAGAACCAAGAAGTGGTATTGTTGAAGAGGGGAAATTTTGGCTTTAAGAATCAATTCCTTCAGCAAAATCATTTCACTTTCTTTGTATCCTGTACTGGATCTGCCAACCATAAATATATCATTCAGCATTTGCAGTATGTTTGCTTTCCAGTATTGTTTTTGAGACTTAGATAGTATACTTGCATCATAACTTACTATCTAGGTTAAGAGATAACTGAGCATGCTATGACGTTGACCAGGACCTGCCTTTGGACTTTTAATTTACTTTTGTGTTAAGAAGAAAGGCATTCCTGTCTAGTTAGTTTGATATTGAAATGGACCTTAAATTATCATTAAAGGCCTGCAGTGAATGGTTAAGGAATGACTGATTTCTGAACACATACTATCTGATTTCTGAACAAGTCGTTAAATGTTTCTAGGCATGAATGACTGATCTTTTAGCTGATATGGATATCTGCATAGATCATGTCATGATGTTTTGAATTGCTTCTTAGGTTTTGTGCATTTCAAGGTCAGTCGTTGCGTATTATGTATGTTCTAGTTATACGTCTATAATAAACTTTCTTTGTTTGATTTTGTTGTTTTAGTGAAAAAGGATTTCGAATTGGCACGCCGACTAGGGGGGAAGGGACAACCTTGGTGAGAGAATTACAGCACCATTGATGATTTTACCTTTCAGAAAATGGAATTCACGCTGTTATTAATTTTTTTGATCAGCAGTTCATATAGAATTGTAAGAAGAATTAGGAATTAGGTAACCATCTCAATTCCCATGGTACTTCTGGTTGCACCATCAAGCTTCTTCTGGTGTTGTAGCCAATCAATATCAGATTTATAGTTTGGAGAGATCTTATTGGTGGGATTGCAGGTTTTATCTGTAAATCGATTATTTTAGGTGACGATAGCAGCAGGAAGCAACATGTTTAGCTCTAACTAGAAGACAAGCTTGGTACAACCAGATTCCTTCCTCGGGTGGTTGTACTGATATTTCTTTTGCCCCTAATCTCTTTATGATATTGAATCTTTTCTCATCATATACTCCTTTGGAATGATGCCTGAAGTAAACATCATAGCAGTACGACCACAGCCTTGTATAGTTGTATGGTTTGTATATTTCCAAAGCAAAATGTAAAATGTTGCACCTATGGACCCCATCCCCACCCCCCAAGGGGATTTTGTAATTTGTTAAACACCCTTGAAGCCAGGTAACCCTGATACAGGGTGGCCACTTATCTATAAGTGCCACTAATGTGTGTGCCAAGGCCAGAAAATTATTGAAAAAAAGGGGTCAATTGTGTTTATGGGGACGAAAATTATGACGGGTATGGCTCTGGCCGTGAGAGTGTTTTTTGTAGTTATTTGGAGGGCGAGGATTTGATCTCTTGGCTTTCTAATTGAGCTGCGAACTGCCAAGTGAACTTCGCACGCAGACACACGTTGGGTTATGCACGCGGCATAATAGAGTATTGGAGAAGGATGCACTCGACAATGACAGATGTTAATGCACTGGAAATTTAACGTTCTAATATTTTATCGATTCTTATGAATATCAAGATAAATGAATGGTTTAAATTCACGTTGATCCAATAAAATATCTTAAATTTAAGGAGTTAAGATTTATTGATTCTACAAAATGTTATGAATTAACTAAACTTAAAAATTTACATAAAGTTTTGAAAATTGAAAATATTATATTAAACTTTAGTCTGCTTATAAAGTCTACAAGAGAAGGTTACTTATATTAGTAGAAATTATCTTAAAAGATAAAGAAAAGGAAAAACAAAGTCATAAACTATTAAGAAAAAGAGCAACAAACCTTAGACAACAAAAAAATTATATAAATTAGATAGAGA
The DNA here is from genome assembly GCF_000493195.1 of Citrus x clementina. Classification (NCBI taxonomy): domain Eukaryota; kingdom Viridiplantae; phylum Streptophyta; class Magnoliopsida; order Sapindales; family Rutaceae; genus Citrus; species Citrus x clementina. The sequence continues at coordinate 48,304,347 of NW_006262339.1, forward strand.
TTCTTAATATGTATCATTCCCCTCAAAGATAATTCGCCCTTGAATTTGAATCGTCATTAGTAGTATTTCATCATGATCACCTTTGAAAGTAATAAGATGCTTGACATTAAATATTTCTACCGTGCGGATATGATTCAAAAGCTTCAATTTGTAGGCATTATGATTTATCTTCTCTATAACCTCTAAAAATCTAATTTTCCTTGCTAAAAGCTTGTTGTATTCTTTAATTAAGAGCTGGTTTTTGGTTAGGATAACCTAAACAAGATCATCACTATAAATTTTAGAGCTTGACACTTTCTATTTGCCTTAACTTTATAACCTTCAATGGCCTTCAAGAGACTAGTTTGTAACAGAATGAATATTTTGAAGTCGCTATATAAAGTCTTTTCCTTACTGCTCTTGGGAAATAAATTAGAGACTAGTGCTAAGTTGATTGATGCTCGTGAATTATATCCATAATCCACTTGAAAAGGACTTAAACCAATTATAAGCAAATTCGACTAAGTATAACTTTTGATCTCACATCTTCAAGTTATCTCCAATTATATTACATAGTTGATTTCCTAAAGAGCACTTGACAACTTTTGCTTGGCCATTTGTCTGTGGGTGATCAATGCTTCTAAAATTCAAATGAACGCGATTCAACTTCCATAACATTCTCCAAAAATGGCTAAAAAATCATGTATCTCAAGTAAATACAATAGAACTCGGTAAGCCATGCAAGCGATAGACGTCTTTAAAAAATAGATGGGCAACAATCATGGCATCTATAGTCTTCTTGAAAGCAATAAAGTGAGCCTTCTTTGAGAATCGATCGACAATGACAAATATTGAATCCATACTCCTATGAGCATAGGGGAACCTCAAAATAAAGTCTATGCTAATGTTAGCCCAAGATTGTGTTGGAATCGGCAACGACATATATAATCTTGCATTAACTGCAATACCCTTAAAAACTTAACAAATGTGACAAGTCTCGACATAATGATAGACATCATACTCATAGTCGGCCAAAAATAATTGTTTGTTATCAAAGCTAGACAAATACCTTTCATTATGTAGCTTTGCAATGATCTTTTGTCTCAAACTTGAGTCAGAAAGACATGATCAATTACCTTTGAAAAAAAAAAAAAACTCATCATGAAAATGATTGTCTAAGCAAAACCCTTCAACAATATCTTATAACAAAAGAATAAAGAAAGAGTCAATAACATATAACTCTCGACTCGAAATGTGTCAAATCCAAGGATTTAATTATGCATTCATATCTACAAGGAAGATCGTCGACTAAGTGCATCTGCTACCTTATTGGTTTTGCCGAATGTATGCTTTACTACAAAAGCAAACTATTAAAGGAACGTTGCCCAAATAGCGTGCCAATAAGAAAGCTTATTTTGACTATTGTGATGTTTCAACACGGCATGATCATTGTATTAAAAAAAAAGTCTCTATGAATAAGATAATTTATAAAATTTGAGACAAGCGGTGGCAGTTTATGTTGGTTTTGATCCCCGCAGGTGGTGGTGAGTATTTCGAAAGATTGTGCTAGTGGGAGGAGTTGATCGATTGTGTGGTGGAGGTGCTAGACAATAGGCGGTAGAAACTGATGAATAAAAGTGGCGAAGATCATAGATTTGATGGCTGTTTTTTAGCAATTTTGTGGCTAATTGATGGTGGTTCTTGCTTGGGGTTTGATGACCGGCTTTCTCTAATCCTAATGGTATTCTTAATCGATGGAAGAGGTAATTGATTGGTGGCAACACAACCGTGCTTGGTGGCAGATGCAATGGATAGGGTGATTTTTTTTTTAATTAAAGCTATATGGGAAAAAGTGAAAAAATAGGAAGGGCAAGTGATAAAGACAATTTAAGAACCTACCTTTAAGCTCTAATACCAAATTGAAGTAGCAAAGATTTAACGTTCTAATATTTCGTTAATTCTTGAGAATATCATAATAAAGGAAGGGCTAAATTCATGTTGACTCGAAAGAATACCATAAACATATGAGATTAACACTCGTTGATTTTGTAGAATACTGGTAATTAATTAAATCAATACAAAGCTTTGAAACTGAAAATATTATTGAACTTAAGTCTGCCTTCAAAGTTTACAAGAGAGGGCTACATATACTACTAGTAATTATTATAAACCTAAAAAAAAAACCATAAACCATTAAGAAAAAGAACAATAAAACTTAGACAATAAGAAAACTAATCTAAATATAATAGATATTTCTAATTTGTATCAAGTATGGTCTTTTAACAGTATTGAAAGTAGTTTTTGGGTCAATTCTAGACTAAGATATATGTGCTAGTGTTAGTTTAGACTCTCACTACATAGAGAATGTCTTTGATGCTCTTGAAGTACTGTTCCTTAACCATTTATCTTGCCATGAATGTTTGTAAATTATTATGATTGGTTGAAACATATATATGACAAGTAATTAATGAAAAACCGAGAGCACCCAAGACTTTTCTCACTATGTATATTTGCAACCATTTTTAGCCAATATTGTCAAATTTAAAGTAAACAAAAAGTTTAAACAATTGATCAATTGTACATTTTTCCTTTATATAAGTTTGGTGATCACTAATATTGTTTTAAACAATTAGTAAAGATTTAATTGGTTAACTGTTCAAGTTTCTTCTTTATTTTGAAATTGTTAAAATTTATATGAATTTCTTATAATTATATTTCTGACGTGGGATGGTTTTAGGGGTTGGCCAAAATATAACAATTACATTTAAGAGGCTAAATATCAATGATACCTATGATCTCCTTTGAAATTGTTTTCCGGGTTAGGCGCAGCCAGCCAGACTAGATGGAAATGCCATGAGGCAAAAGATCGACAAAAAGACATGCAAATTATGCTACCCGCAACAAGAAGCCAAATTCAAAAGCTGTTTTTTTTTTAAGCACAGAAAGGCTCGAAAAGGTGATTGATATCTCTGCTAAAGCTTTACCCAAATGCATTATTGAAATCGAAGCCTCTTGAACCAACTGAACTATGCGATTTGTCCGTTCAACCAAAACATATTAAATAACTAATTTGACATGTGCATTTTCTGACTGTATCATTCTACCAACCATTCAATCCATCATTTACCTTATTTTGACTTAAAATACAATATTAATAAAGTTGATCTACTGTAAGTTTTTTTTTTTTTTTTTTTTTTTTTAAGATCATAACGTCAGTAAAGCTGCTTTATTATTTGTATTTTTATTCTTTTTGAAACTAACAAAGCCGCTTTATTGATGATACAGCCAAAAATGGAGGCACTGAGAATTTTTTATGGTAACTTGATTATCCTTCTGTTTGGCTTTGCCTTCCGAAAAGGTAAAAGAAAATTTATCTAATAACTAAAAGATTATGTAAAAGGATTCTAAATATAAAGTGGTTATTTTCATTTTTTTTCTTCTACTATTATCTTTTGTTTTTCATTTATACTACTACCAGTCCTTGCTACGCTGCAATCTGGGTCGTCAAAGAATGGCTGCATGCCTAAAATCTTAATTAAAATTCTCGATTGCAACCAATACACACGTTCTTCTCGTTTTTCTGCTCATTAAAATGTACAGAAATATTAATTCAAAAAAAAAAAAAAAACAGTCGACAAATATTTTGTATGTTTGACCTCAATTAGGCTAAATAACAACTCTTGCAGTCAAAACCACACAATCATTTTGCTGTACAGTTTGAGCACCAAAGTTTGTACATGGATGCACCAAAAAAATATATGTACCTTCAATTCAATTCAATGTAACAACAACTGCAGCTTATCTTGTCGCTACATTAATTTGTGGTCGATGCTTGAATCAGAGTCACATCATGCTTTGCCATGCTTGATGCCCTTGATGTCATAATTGTTACTTAATTTATGTTGCTTGAGTTGCTTCTCATGCATGGGTGCTGCTTAGAGAAGCGATGACAGTGAGTAATCGAAGTGGCCTCTCTATGCTGATTTTCTTCCCCCCTTTTTGGGGAGAAGCCCTCTAGACTCTAGTCTCTTTGCTGATTCTAAGCAAGTTTAGCATTAGAAAACACTTGGCCAGATGAAGTCCTTGGGCTCATGTGCTGAATATGAATCACATAAGCTCGTCAATTGTATCCCCTACACGTCTATTACTAAATTCCTCCTGCCTCCAAACCAACAATCTGTTTGTCCCTCTAAAATTGTAGATTATCCAGCTAAAAATCGTTATATTTAATTAATGATTTGACTTGGACAGACGATTGTTGATGAAAATTAATCATTGAAGCATATTGTGATTGTCAATTGTTATCTTGGAAAAAAAAAAAGGACAAAATCTGCTCCACATTATTTTTGTCTAAAATTGGATAGAGACGATGCTATTGTACGTTTGTCATTTCTTTTTCTTTTTTTTTTTCTAACAAAAATTGATGGTGGGTAGTCATAAATTTAAACTAAGATGGCATATCATATAGAGGTGGGTTTCGAGTTCAATTTTACTTGGGTTGGATGCCGAGCACCAGTAAGTGCAAAGGACTGCCAGCCGACAAAATCAAATAGTACCAGAGAATAGAATTCCAGTGTTGGGTTTTTCTTCAGAATAATCTCCAGATAAATAATAATAAACAATCGTTGTCCCTCTTTGAAACTCACGTCCATCCCTTTTACCTTAAATTTCGATAATTTTTTTTCATCATTTTTGGTGAGACAATTTTATTTGTTTCGGAGGTTCCTCTGCTTTCTCCATCTTGCAATAGATGGTGGCCGGCAAAAATGAGATGCAGCATTCCATGCCAGCTTCAGTGCTTCACCATTTAATTTAAATTTTAAAATATAAAAAAAAAAGTTTTCAGGTGTGTGCTTATTTATATATTTATTGAATTCTTGTCGCCTACGTCTTACCATCCATGGGTTATGTTACTTTTAGATGCTGAAGCAACAAAAATTGTACAATTGAGATGAGATGTGAGATGTGAGACGTGACTTCTCTCACGCATGATGAAACATGATAAGCTAATTAAATAGAAGATCAATAGTCCAGTAAATTACAGCATTTGATGCACTCCTGCTGCCCTAATTAACCCTAAATAAAAGAGTTTTGACCATTAGGCAGGAACAACTACAAGTCAACGAATTTTGATTTGTATGTTTGGTTGGTAGGATCTGTCGTTCCCATTACACTTGTCCTGCCTACCATCACTGTGCCCGCAGGACAGGCACAGCACTGAACTTTGGAGTCCATTGGTAAAATATTAAAAGTTATAGGGATTTACAATTTCCAAATTCCATTTTCAGAAAAAGAAAAACAACTAATAATTGCCAAAATCTTTCTACTTTTAAAACAGTCACTCATCTCTCATTCTCTCCTTTTTCTCTCTTAACAAACTTTGCTTTCTTTTTCAATAAACTCTTTAAGAATGGATAAGCGTCGCAGGAAGCAAGCCAAGACCACTACTACTACTTTTTACTCTGAAGGTAACTTCACTCCCTCGCTCTCTGATTAATTGATCAGTTTATTCATTTGATTGTGAAACAAATTACTTTATTTCTGGGTTCTTTCTTTATTTGCTGCCTAAAATTGAATGTTCTATTCAGAGGTGAGCAGTATTGAATGGGAATTCATTAACATGTCGGAGCAGGAAGAGGATCTCATTTACAGAATGTATAAACTCGTTGGAGACAGGTGAAATGGGTGGTTTTCTTTACTTCATAACAATCAAGTAAAAAATGAAAGTACAGATTTTTATTTTTTTTTCATTTTTGGGTTCACAAATTAGTGACAATTAAAGTAATGGCTATTTGTTTCAAGGAATTCCTTATTCTTTATTTTTTTATGATTACTATTTTAGCCTAATTTTAATTCAATTGCCTTTCATGGCTTTAAAGATCAATAATCAATTATTATTATTATTATGACTTGATGACCGTATATATATAACCAGAGGACAGCCGGAAGCTGTATATATTGGCATAACTGTTACTTACTGATTTGTTGATCAGAATCTTGTTGCTTAATTAATTACTTAATTAATTGGGTGACAATAGAAGGTGATTCCGTTCAGGTGGGCTCTGATTGCCGGGCGGATTCCGGGTCGAAAAGCAGAGGAAATAGAGAGGTTTTGGATAATGAGACATGGACAAGCGTTCGCAGACAGACGAAGAGAGCTTCGGATTTATAATTCCAAGTCCTAATCCAATCCTCTTCTGGCTACTTATTTTTAATTCTGTTGATTGGGGGATTTATTTTAATATTTTCTCTCTAATCTTCATTAATTTGTAACTTGTACGACTTTAATTTTCTTGGCGGTGTTGAGATGAAAGTGGTTGCATCGCAAGATTGTCATTTCCCTTTGTACCTCTGGTTCTCTATCACTTACATGCAATAATGCGCCAGACGCGATGACGCTACTAAGTACTAACGATAATAAGGGCAAATGCATTCAAAATTCATTAACAAAAAAGAAAATAAGGAAAAAAAAATCTGCTTATGTATTGTACTTGCTGGTCATTTAGGCTTCTTAATTATTGAATAATATTGATCGGTCTCTATCTCCTCAGCTTCAATGTCAGATTCTCGGGACTTGGGTGGAAGAAATCCTCAAGATAATTTATTTTCATTAATCTTACTTATTCTAGACCCATTAAAATATGATATATTTGCTATTCAGGCATAAAGACTCTTTGCTCCGATACAGAACTTTTGATCAAGAGTGTCTACAGCTAGAATTTCAAACTGCGTTAAAATTGTGGCATTATATGAATTCAGATTTTGGGTGCCCTAAAAGAACTGTTGGAACTTTGATGCGTGGTGTTGGCACATGTGGATGTGGTTCACCGCAGAAGCTGACATGGTAGCTGCGAGAGAAACATATATGGGATAGGTTGAGATAAGTCTGCTTCTCTATTGAGGACCTGTCATTTGATAGGTATAATGGGTTTCGTGATAGGACTCACAAGTATTTTATTTTAAATGATATAATTCTGCATTATTTAATTTGTGAGCCTGCCTAGTGTTAAGGTGATGCACTTGATTCACTCTTTATGGTTAACAAATTTTCGAAACAAAACACAAAGAAGAATATGAATGATTTACTTACAAGCATTTCTCAGAATATCTTGAATAACATTAAAAATCTCTATTTTATTTTAGGCAAATGCTATTTATCCCTGGTCAACTCCTGAAACTAATTCAAGCAACGTCGTTTCATCTTCTTTTCTTTTCTTTTTTTTCATTCACCTAAAAACGATGTTGTTTTGTTTAGTTAACATCAGCCCCAATTGCTCTCTCTTCATCTCCGTTTCAGCGACAAAACCAATTTGGCTTAGACAAAACCGATTTCAAGAACATCAGCGACAAAAATTGATTTGGCAAAACCCTTAAGCTTTTATTTTCCTTCTAGGTGATTTGGATTTAGCTTAGATAAGGCAAAAAGGAAAGCTTGAACGAGGCAGCTACCAGGCGTGATGGCTGTCGGTGGTGGTGGTGCCGATGGCTGGGTATGTGTGATGGTGGCTGCCAGTTGTGGATCGCGAACGGCTGTGAAACGAAGGGGAAGAGAAAGCAGTTGCTTTACAGAGACATAGAAGGCAAATGGCTGTGAGACAAAGAGGAAGAGAAAGCAATTTGGGGCTGCCATTGTTGTTGCCTTAACTAAACCAAAACAGCGTTGTTTTAGGGGGAACGAAAAAAAAGAAGAAGATGAAACAGCATCGTTTGTATTAATTTCAGGATTTGAATCGGGGTAAATAGCAGCACTGTTTATTTTATATTCTGTTAATTGGAATACTTCGATAGTTTTATCGTTTCAAGATGTATATATACTTATTCAGAAAGAAATTAAATTGTTGTATGTTGATAATTGAAGTGCTTCAAATTGTCAGGTATTGACCGCTGTTGAATCATAATGGCTTTGGTTGTTCCCGCATACTTTCCTAGAAAATTTACACCCCTGGATGTGGACCAACCATTTGAGAAAATCAAAGCCCTGGCTCATTTGGCTATTCCACTTTTCAGTTTTTTTTCCTTTTTTTTTTTTTTGCCTTTTTTCCTTGTTGCTCAAAGGAAAATGGAAATAACTAATTAATAAAAGCATCGTGCCATCGTCTCTTTATATGATGTTATCTTGGATGTGAGTTGTAAGTCCCCAATTAATTAAACTGAAAATTACATTGATTCATGTCACATGTGCAAGCCGTCACTTTTAAGATGTGTTTGAAATTGAGGTGTTGTATCTTTTAAGTTACAGCTGTTGTGAAAAAAAACCTGTAACTATGAAATAAAAGTTAGTAATATATAGTAAATGTAAATTTGAAATAATAATTTTGATAAAATTATTAAACATATAATAATTTTTTTATTATATAAGTGAAAAATCATAATAACATAGCTTGCAAGCTACATCAACTAGTGTTTATCAAATATTTTAATACTGTAACTTTTAAAATCCAACTGCTCAACCTCAATTTCAAATGCACCATTAATATTGTACAAAAGCGAAAATTTATTGAGTGTTGCGAAAGTTGTCTGGATTGATTTGCTTCACCAGCAAATCAATTTATAAGGCACACCGATTTTGCATACCGCTTCAGTTGTTACTGTCGCAAAGTTGTTGAATTTTCATTGGTTGACATTGTCAATAAAATTTGTAATCATTACAATTCTAAGTCTAAGCTCACGGAAATTTTTTTTAAACTTTAATTATGTGCTTTTTTCTCTGGCCTTATATCATATTGCCCCTACCTTTCCAGCAGCATCCACAATGTTTATGTAAGTTATTAAATACTTCCTACCTTTACCATCAATATTATAAGATATCAACCGTCTGAAAATATATAATTAATGCTTGTCTGAATGTTTACAATGTTAGTGAACATTTGGAAATGACATGATGGTATTTAGAAACTCCCACCAAGGCACCAGTACGATTGATGAAGAAGAAGAAAAAAAAAAATTCCCCAAAACATCAAAACCTCCCTAGGCCATGCAAAGTGGGCAAAGTAAAAGCAGCTTAGGCCCGCATTGAAAGCCCATCCTTATCGATTATTTTATTTTTGTTGGAAGAATACACCATCTTTTATTCTTGAATCTTCTGGACAATGGCATGCATGCACTAGACTAGACTCACCTTAAGCTTCGCTAAATAAATAAATCAAGCTAGCGAGCAGATGGAGTTGTCTGCCCCTCCAAAGCATTCAGATATGTTTCCTGCTCAGGACCAAAATGTCCCCAACATCCCTATGCTCTGATCAACCGATGACCGAAGAGAATGACAATGAAATCTCATCTACCCAAGACAATACGAAGAATTATAGTGTATGTAAGTATCTCCTATCCTACAATTTTAAAGAGGGAAAAATGTGTAACTTGGCTCCAAAACTTTTTTTTTTTTTTAACTTAAGTATGAATAAACTCGAATATTACCAAAATTTGAATTGATTTAAATCAATATGTTTGAATGATATTGTTATATCCATATTTTTAATTAACCCAACCGTGACATAAATGAGTTGTCTCGAACCCGAGGACCTGCATCTAATAACATATCTTAATTTAAAAAGAATAAACCAATACAAGTCTAATTCTTTGTCAAACTCAAATCCTACGGAATAAAAGATAAGTTTTTCTAATTTAATTGTACTTTTTACTATTTCTCTTATAGCCACTACTCAAAAGTGTAAAAAGAGGAAATGTACATTAGATGAGAAAGTACAATATCCTCTAAGTTTTACTCCCAATCTCTTTTATCTTTCATATTATTTATTTGTTATATTGTGCCACTCTCTATCTCTGACTTAAACATAAGAAGGTTTGCACTAGTAATACCCTCGCGAACCCCTGATGGATTGACTTAAGCATTAGAGGGTCTACATTGATAACCCCCCTGGGACCCATGATGCCATGATGGGTTATTGTTTTATATAGGATTTTGATCACCAAACTCTTCACTCTCAACAATGGCAATCCCAAGAATACTAATCTTCCTCACAATCTATTCCTCAAGTAAAACAACTTTTTCTCAAGTCTTTCTATATGGTCAAATTTTTGGTTTTCTCTTCTGAATGTTTGATTATAAATGCTAAATTGTTTGTTTTTAGATCTAAAAACATCTTAAAACTAGTATTTTGACATATATACCATTTCAATTTATTTTTGTACAATTTTCTTTCTTCCAATTTATTATCTCATACGATTTACAATTAGTCTGAACTTTTGTCATAATAATTTTACATTTTATAAAGGTTGACACGAGTTAATTAAGATGATTGACATGAATTAATTAAGATTAACTAATTGAATAAATAAATTTTAGTAAATTTAAGAAAATATAAAATCAAGATAATGAAGAGAAATTTAGAAGGACTCGCCCAAACATTCAGGCATAATTGGAAAAAAAAAATTGAACGGCAGAATTGTTTACAATAAAGCACAAAAATCAAGAGAATAGATATTATTTTTTAAGAGAGTAATAATGATTATCATTAACATATTTAGTTTATTTTATTAAGATATAAATCAGTAAATTTAAATTTTCTATTGAGATTTAAATGTATTAAATTCATACGTAAGTTGTAAAAAAGAAACAACTTAAAATTTATAAATATCTTCAAATAGATTAAATTCAGACTTAGATATAAGTTGGGACTGTAAAAATTATTATATAATAAAACTTATTAGTTATCGTATATTATTTAACAAAGGTTATACTATAGATTTGTAATTAAAAACTCCGAATCAGAGGATATGGTTTGTGAAGCCATTAACCGATGGATTAATTCAAGGTACTACCGAAGTTGAAGAAGAAACATTGTGATTAATGTATGAACCAACCGAGGGGTTGCTCTGGATCATGTAACTGTCAGTCTTGGACCCACGCGGCCTCTCTTTCCTTTTCCGTTACGTCGTTGTTTGTGCACGCGGTGTTCGTTTAACAATTACTAGGTCAATGCATGTGCATTGTTCATGTAAATTAAGATTCCCGAGTAGTCTTTGACACTCTTTGTCTCTTTAATACTTTCTTAATATTTTAAATTTAGTAGAAAAAAATTAGTTTAATTATATATAAAGTGAAACAAGTTGATTTGATTGTTGGGTGATACATTTAAGACTTAATTTTAATAATTTATTAAATTAAAAGATGTTAGAAGAGAAAAAAAAAAAAACAGAGCAATGATCCTTATAACCTCAATCTTTTGAATACCAAACACATGCATGCTTTTTTTAAAATTCTATTATACATAAATTATTATTAATATTACATCAGATATTACAATTGATATTTACAATCAGATTATACAACTCGGACCCCTCATGGCGTGTACATTGATCTACTGAAACACGGTCCAGATTTTTTAAATCTTTTCTAATATTCGAAGGGTACCTACATCACTCATATTTCGTAAGGAATAAACTATTTCCACTAAATTATTTGATGATTGAGAGAGAACTGAAAGCAATTTAAAGGTAAGTGTAAGGGTTCTCCCACTGAACCAAATGTCAATTGGTACATGCATGCTTATTTAAAGATAAATAATTGAAATATTAATGAAATATATTTTTAACTTTATAATAAAAGAAAATCAAAACTCTCAATCCTTTTTTTCTAGAAAGCAATTTAGAAATGGTTTAATCTCTTACAAAGAAATCTTTTCTAATTCGTTGTCATATAAAAGTCTCTTGCTCCATTTAACTTAAAAGTGCGAATGCAAAGTCTAAGATTTTATGCTTTCCGCTTTTCTGGATTGTGATTTGATCAAATATTTTCCTTGAATCTTCCGCTTACAATGATTGATTGATGCGTAGCGCATCATCATCACCACAATATATGAGATAATTTGACTTACCATTGATCTGTTCTTCATTGAAATCAAAATCAAATAGTTTGAATCCATATCCATCCTCATTGTCTCTCTCGATCGTGTAGACCCCAAAGGCCACAATGCCGTGACCAAGTGGAAACGTTGCGTTGCATTCAGACGACGTGGCTGTTGATTTTGCCTCTTTCTCACTGAACATCTATCACCGAGAAAGCACGACCTTTGACTTGCCAACGCAAATAAAAATGGGCCAGGGCCCACACGTTTTCCCGACTGACTGGGACCCCCCCTTCTCCATTTGCTTTTTGTAATCGTTGGGTGTGTTACCAAATTTCTTGATCATAACTTGGTAATTTCCTCGAAGTAGAAAGCTCTTCTCCCCGGTTTTGATTTCGGATTTTGATAACGACAGCAAATAATGTATTTTTTGAAAGTGAGAGCGGTGCTATCATGACATTTGAATTGAATTTTGTTTTTTTGACATCCGATCATAAACTGTTATGCCGTTTTCCGTGCAGGGGAAAACTGCATGCCTCAAATTGTTCCCTGAAAAGCAGGCTGTGTGTTCAAATTAATGATCATTATTTTCTTTTCTTTTCTTTTTAAGAAAAAATTAACACACAAAATTCAGACAATATATTAATTGTTATACGACTAAAGTGGTGATCAAGATGAACACACAAAAATCTTGCACATTAAGTTTCTATCAGATATTTGCCATTAGTGAGATCAAGTCTCATGTGAGCAAATGGATGCGGGGTTGGTTTTCCCTTAATTTTACAGCAAAAACGATAAATAAAAGTTTTTTTTTTTAAAAAAAAGGGCCTCGGCTAATATAATAATACTAGATTAACTGTAGTTGATTAAACAAATGCATTTCTACTCCACTTCTCCATGTTCTACAACTAAAATCTTCATTATTAATTGCATCCAACGCAACAATGTTTTTTATTTTTGTTTTTGTTTTTAATTAACACAAAACTATTGACTGTCTTCCTATATTTTTATGAAATGTGACTCCTTTCCACGAGGATCATTGCTGTCTCTTATGTGTGATAATGTCAATTTATTTGTTCTTCGGCAAAGAAAAACATAAATAAAGTACTCCAGAAAAATGATCAATAATTAGAGCTAATTCAACTTATCTTGAAGTTATCTGTAAAAATAATAGAAATAACTATTAAAATGAAAATTAGAAAAGATTGCATGAAACCGTGTTTTAGGCATGGGTGGTCAGCAAAGCATTTTAAACCCAAAGGCTATATTTAGCACGCATGATTGGATTGAACTAACTATTAGGATTGAAATAAATTAGAATAGATTATATTAAAATGGTTTATACATAGTGTTGACTTATATTTGGTACGGTATCGGATTGGATTATGTTAAATTACATTTATATGAAATTAAATAGTATTTACATTAATATTTGAATTTAAATATATTTATAGATATTTAAATTATAGGTTATTTCAAATGAAATATATCATTTCATTAAATAAAATAAATAAAAATTTTCAAATAATAAATTAGTTAATAATTTTTAAGTAAATCATGAAAAATAAATAAATAACTTAATTAAAGCAATAAATAAATAATTTTTAAGTTATAAAAAAAATAGTGTAATAAATTATGGAAGATATTATAAATGGACAAATATTATTCTTGACATTACCTAGTCCTAACTAAAGCCACATGAAAATTAGGATTAGCAATCCCCTGAATTTAGGATTAAAATTTGAATTTAGTCCATTAATCGAATTCGAGTGAGCATGCCAAACATGGTATTAATATTTTGTCCCAATAATTAGTCCAATCCTTTACTTAATCTTAACTCCCAAAGATAGCCAAAAATAATTATATTCTTTGGCTTATATTCTATCAACGAACCATTTTAAACCAAAATCAATAGCTTGAACCCAAAAGGAATTATATTCTATCAGCAAACCATTTTAAACCCAAAACTAAAATTATGTTCTCATGAGATGCTAGCAACAGTGAACAGTGTTTCATTAGCACTAGCGAAAAAAAAAGGGGGGCCTTAATCCCATTTGATTAATTTTTTTCCCATTTGATTAAAAAATGAAAAAGTTTATTTATCAAAATTTGTCTGTCAGTGGGCTAATTAAGCTGACGTGGCCGGTTCAACTGTTCAAGGGTCAAGGTGGATAAAAATTGTAGATCATTTATAAACAACCACCACCCCAAAAGGACAAGACGATGTCGATAAAAATTAAGGCATATATTCTCTAATCATGTGTACAAAATAAAAGATTAATTAGTTGAACTAATTTTTGTAATTACATGAGATTAATGTTCAAATTATGATTCATATTGTATGAGATTATAATTGATATTAACAATCAAATAATTATTGGAACTAGTTTACAATATATAACACTGTCTAGATTTTACTCTTTTTAATATTCAATGAGTGTTTATTCTACTCATATTTTAAAATGAAGAAAATTATCTTTACTTAATTATATATCATAATTAAGAAAGAAAATAATTATGTGCATGTGTCGCGGGAAGGCAAGGTTCTTACCACTGGAGCAAAGGCTAAGCGATTTTTTTTAATTTAACTCATTTGTAGAATATAATATTAATATAAAAATGAGTTAGTGTTACACGTGTGAAAAAATATTGGTGCATCGCGAGTCACATGGAGCGATCTATCAACATCGACGCAAGCAAGGGCCTGCACTCGACGCCATCAGCCTTCGTCATCCTAATCTTGATCCACGGCGAAACAAAACCAAGGGAAGCGAGCGAGAGACAACGCGGAACAAGCTTTGAAGATTCTTATTTCTTGGTTCCAACTTCCACGTCACTCACTTTCTTTTCGCTAAATAATTTTATATTTTCTTTTCTTTTCACTTTTCTTCGTTGTTATGTTCTTCAACTTCGATCAGTGATTCATACACTAAACTAAAGAATAAAAAGGGGAGAGAGAAGGGGTTGAATCGGTCACCATTAGACATTTGGACCTTCTCTCGCTCACTACTGTTCAGTTTTATTAAATACTTAAAGGTGCATCTCTCTCTCTCTCTCCATAGACATGTATAAAACAACCCCACTCCCATGACCGGAAAGAACGTAGTTCATTTCAGGAAATCAAAAAACACGACTCAGTCAAAAGTTGATCTCTCTTCCTTCTTATTTCTGTCCAATATCCTCTACTCTTTCGCCTCAGCTTCAACTCTTGTTCACTACGAAAGCACTTTTCTTCTTTTCTTAATCTTCTTCCTTCAAGTAATCAATTCGCATGATCTTGATTACTAGAGCACTTGTGTAACCGAATAAAACAAAATTCAAGATTTAGAGTGGTTTTGGTCACATCCTAGCTCACATTTTGGTTCCTTTGCTCGTATGAATTGGACTTGCTAGTGATCTCTCTGCTCAGACTCGTACGGATTCCGGTACTTAGTGTTTCGTCAATTGGTTGCTAGGGAATTGTTCAGATATGAAAAGGTCGACGATGGATAGGGATCAAAATATTCTTATTACTGAGCTAGCACAAGGGAAAGAGCTAGCTAAGCGGCTTAGGAATCATCTGAATCCATCTTCCTCTCCAGAAACTCGCGAATTCTTAGTACAAGAGATTCTTTCTTCTTATGAGAAAGCACTTTCAATGCTAAATTATAGTCATTCTCTCCAGTCCAATAAGCTCGACATCACCATGGTTGAATCACCACGTTCTTTTCCCAACACTGCTACTAGCCCAAGAAGCGATGCTTCTGATCAAGACTATTGTAAAGATGTCGTATCCAAGAAGAGGTAATAATTAAATTTTCCTGCAAATTACTTTAATCTTTCTAACCTTATTATCTTTATGTGCACATAATTAAGTAATTAAAATACTTGCATTTAATTCCATCTAATTGGCTTGTTTGGTTCTTGTGTATTAATTAATTGTAGAAAGACAATGCCTCAATGGACTGAACAAGTAAAGGTTACCTCGGGGACAGCATTGGAAGGGACTCTTGATGATGGTTATTGCTGGAGAAAATATGGCCAGAAAGATATTCTTGGTCGTAATTTTCCAAGGTAACTTCACCTCACCACTTTTATTACCATTTCTTTAACTATAATAATTTAAATCCTCTTGCTGGCTTTTGTCTGTAATCTGGCATGATTGAAATGAATACATTATATGTACCTACGTGAGCTTATGATAGAAATTAAGCTCCACCTTTAAATCACTCAAAATCTTTCTTTCTTATCTAAAAAGCAAAAAGGCCTTTTTGCTTGTGCCACTGCCACACAACACCTATCTATTTGTTTATCTGAGATGACATATCATATCATCCGGAGAAGTGAAGAAGCTTACAAATCGAAAGAGGACGAAACCCCTTTGCTTTTCAGTTTTCACCTTCCCTTTTCTTTACAAATAAAATAAAATTAATTACAGCGCGAGAGCTATTTTACATGTATATATTAATTATTATTATTGGGTAGAGTGGATATTTACAGAGTAAATAATTATATCCATTCAAATTAGAAAAGGTAAAATTTGAAGTTGTGTCACAGTGGTATTGATCTAGGTTAGTCTCAGTAAATTTTTAATTATAATATATAGTTTCTAAAAAGAAATACGTATATTTATTCACACGGTACTTGAACTTATCCAAAGCACCTAATTACAGCTTCGTTTCTATCAAGTTCTGACAAAGCATTCAAGTTAGGTTTTGGTTTTATGGCTGCTATCTTTAATGGGGTTCATGCATCTGTCGATTTTGATCAACATGCTCGGCAATTCATATCGTCCTTTTGTTCCTTTTCTATGTAGGCCATTCCTTTCATTTCATACCCCTTTATGTGGACAACTCTTAGCTACTGGTCTAACACCAAGTATCAAATCTTGGGCCTGTGCCCTGGGGTCCCCCAAACTAGTTCTTAAATTTTATGTTAAGGGCACTCAACTGGCTTAGATTCAATTATTATTTTCCGCGTTTCTGATGCTGCAACAATTTTACCTTTCTGTGGACTTTTGTGTTCTGTTTCTCGCACAAATTCTCCTCGTGTTTCTATGGATAATCTCTATTTAACTTTCAAAACTTTATTGGTTATATATGTTGACACTTTCTCTAAAAACAAAATCCCGAAATCTGCAGAGGGTATTACAGGTGCACGCATCGTCATGCCCGAGGTTGTTTAGCAACTAAACAAGTTCAAAGATCCGACGATGACCCTTCAATGTTTGAAGTGACATATCGAGGGAGACATAAGTGTAGCCAAAACTCTCATTTAGCATTGGCTTCGACTTCATCAACAAAGCAAGTGTCCATTGATCAGAAGAATCCTTGTTGCAATCAACAAAAAGAGAGTGAAGAAAAGCCGAAAGAAGCAAATGGGGTAATGCTCAACTTTGGAGCAGAGCTTAGAGTTAAGAGTGAGGACTTGGACGCCGCAGAGAGCATCTTTTCTCCATTTTCTTTTCCACATGAATCAATTGGACAAGAAAATATTAATGTTGAAGACAACTTGTTTTTGGATGGTATGATAGACAACAATTTCATGGGTGGTTTTTCGCCAACGTTTATTTCACCGGCAACATCAGAATCCAACTACTTCTCAATGTCACCGTGCCGCATGACCAACTTTGGACTTGGCTACGATGTGCAAACTCCGGAGTCTGATCTCAAAGCTGAGATAATTTCAACTCCAACTTCAGTCATCAACTCACCATTTGGGGACTTTGATTTCTCGCTTACAAAGGAAGATTTGGACCCAAATTTTCAGTTTGACGACTTGGATTGCTTCTAGGTTATTAAATAAATATGGGATAGATGTTGCACTTGGAGACCCTAGCCAGCGTATACTCAAATTAATTGTACAATAAGATAAGAAAGTCTCCATTTATATGGAGCTGGCCAAGAGAGTTTTCTTGATTTGGCAGTTGATTTTGGAAATTATATAAATTGTAACTTTTTTTTCTTTTTTCTTCTCTTCTCTTCTCTTCTCTCCATTGTTGTTTGAATCTAGGCAATAAATTATTTGTCTCGTGTAAAATTTTCTGACTAATAAGCTACATCACTGCTACATATTTCTTACGCTTGAAAAGGAAAAATGATTTTAAGATTTAAAATGATCCAATTACAAAGTTCATATATTCACACACAATACAAATCTACGGTATTGTTTGCAGCTGAAATATTGAAACCCACAAATAGCAGCAATGATTCATTTGTTTAATTCAGTTCAAAACCGCACCAAACCGGAAAGCCAAACAATTTGGAGAGAAAAATTAAAATTAAAAGTAGATTTTATCTTAATTAATACAAGTGATAATGCAGATATTTTGGATGTGAATGTGGATGTGTGCAAATAACTTGGTGTGGAGTTCTAATATTATCTAAAAATGTGTTGAAGAATTAAGAAGTGGTGAATGTTGATGCCAAATTGGCAATGGAACTCCTTTCATATGTGTTTTTTTTTTATATTATTTCTTTCTTTTTTTATTTATTACTGTAAATTTGTAATTCACACCGGATTTCTAGACTATGTAAATTATTTTGTGTTGGACTTTATTATACTGATTTATTAGACTTTATTATATTGTTAATTCACACAGGAACTCCTTTCATATGTGTTGGACTTTTTTTTTGTTAAGAAATTATGTACAAATTAAGAAAAATGCTAGAGATGAAACTTTCTATAATCAAACCAAGTTAAGACATGTCATACTTGTCTAATTAGTATCTTTGCTTGAAATTTGGGCGAATCCTAATATTTAGCAGCAAATAAAAGAAACATTAATTAGCTATAAATTATTTAAAAATTTTATAATTTTTTTAAAGTAAGAGCACATAAATTTTGAAAATAAAAATTAAAAAATAAACATACACCCTCATTCTCTCGCTTGTCCTCTCCCAAGCCTCATCAGCTATCATCAAGCTTCACTCTTCTTTCAGGTTAACCTTAGCTCGAAAGATTGAGCCTTTCAATTTTCAGGTAAGTTGTCTCATCGGCTTTATTTGTACCGTGGCCGTAAAACTAAAACTGAATCGTTTGAATCTTTCATTTTTAGAACCCATCCTTTTCTATTTCTACTACTACAAGGAGTTCCTTGACTTTCTATTATTTATCTTTCTTACATTAGTTTAGGATTCTCTATTCTACTTCTCTATAATTTAGGATTTTCTTTCCCTTTTCAAATACAGTTTAAGACTAGTATAAATTCTCATTCCGTTAAGACTAGCTATCAATAAAAATTTCAGCCTTTGGCAAAATTGAAGGCCGATCCCCTCGAAGTGATCAATTTAGTTTCTAATTACATATCAATTTTCAGTTAAATCCCTAAGGTCATAACAGTGCGGTGCTATTTAATCTTTATATTTTAAAAAGTATTTCAAGATACTCATATTATTAAGTATGTTATAGTTTTATCCTTACTTTTTTTTTTTTACAATAATACCCATACAATGATATCTTTTACATTAACTTTTTTATCTATAAAAAATTAATTAGTAAATTAACAATAATTACTTATTTACTTATTAGCAAATTGAGAAATAAATATCAGTATAATACAACTGATATTTTTCATATCTTTTCAACAATCTTACTAATTATTAGTTATAAATAAATTAATACTAGCCAATTTAAAGTAATGTTTAATACCCTTGTAGTAATTTTTCCATTAATTTTTATAAAAAAATTAATTCTCTTTAGGCTAATTTAATAAATTCATTTTTTTATTATTATCTGCAAGAATATTGTTGTAAGAGTATTATTATTATAAAAGTTTAAAAAAAAAGGTAAGAGTAGGACCAACAAGTATCTTGAAATATAAAACACATGGATTAAACAAATATTTAACTAAAATATATTAACTAAACAAACGTTTGCCCAAATATATTAGCAAATTTCAGCAAACAACTATTGCATTGCAACGTCAAAGTTGCTTTGAACGATTGGTCAGATCAACAACTAAGAGCATCACCAAAATGCTCTTCAAATAAGATTTTATTATTTATTTGAAGAGCCGCATCAATATTTAAAGCTCTAAAAGACACTCTAATTAAGATTCTTTAAATAAAAATTGATTATCTCTTTTCAAATTTGGAGAGATAATTTTCTCTCTTCAATTTATATTTTATTATTTTTTATTGAAGAAAAAGAGAGAAGTGTTTTAGGTAGCGTTTACTTTTTGGATTAGAGTGGGAATCCTATGATTGAGAGTGTGGAGTCGGAGTGAGAGTAGGTTGTTTACTTACACTGGAATGGAAGTATGGAATGAAGATTAGAATCCAATTTATGTGTTTACTTTGTCTTGGATTGGGAGTAAATAGTTTCAAATTACAATTTTATCTTTATGTAAAAAATTATGGTTTTTAATTACAAAGTTAATAAAAAATATATTTAATGAATAAACATTTATTTTATTCTATTTGTAAATTTATAATAATTATTAATATTCTTAATTATGAACATCACAATTTTTTTATAATTTTAATTATATAAATTAAAAATTGTTGATAAGGGCAATATAAATGAAATATTTTTACTATTAACATAGTATAAAATTAATATTTTCTTAGAATATACTATTTATTAGTATTAATTATTAATATTAAATAAATATAATACTATTATTTTTAAATAAATATAATAATATTATATTTTCAAATAAAGATTGCATATAGTAATATTATTAATTCTCTATTAATATAATAATATTATTTTTAAGTAAATTAAACTTAGAATCAAACCCAATTATTATTTAGTTAAATATAATAATATTATTTAAATATTTATTAAATATAGTTATAGTAAATTTAATAAAAGAAGGGTAAATATAAAATGAAACGTTATTTTATTTTATATAATTATATTAAATTTATTAATATAATATTATTTAGTACAAAATTAATATTTTCTTAGAATAAACTGTTTATTATTATTAATTATTAATATTAAATAAATATAGTACTATTATTTTTAAAATAAATATAATAATATTATATTATTAAATAAAGATAGAATATATTTATTAATTCTCTATTAATATAATATTATTATTTTTAAGTAATTTTAACTTATAATCAATGTAAATTATTATTTAGTTAAATATAATAATATTATTTAAATAAATATATTTATAAATTATTTTATTTTATTAAATTAAATTAAAAACAAATGGTAGAAAAGGGAGAGGTGGGAGTGGATTTCCACTCCCTACTCCAAAAATGGATGGATCCCATGGAGTGGGATTTCCAATTCCTCTCTATTTTGTTGAAGTAAACACTGGAGTGGGAGAAATCCACACTTCTCACTCCCACTCCAGAAAGTAAACATTGCCTTAATTGTTATTGACTTTTATTTTAAAAAAACTAATTATATGATTAAAATAATATTAACTTATTTTTATTTGAAGAGTTTTTTGGAGAATATCATATTTTTTTACCTTTTTTTATTTGTCATATAGGTAAGTAAATAGGTATTTAAATAGTAAAATTTATAAAGTCTAATAGGAACCTTTATATGAAGGATTACAAACTGACATTCGGGCGCGAGATTGAAGCGTACAAGCCTCAAACCATGACAGTAGCTATTTCCTGTGCTAGGATGTTAGAAGACAAGATCAACTAGGAGACACCTCGTACAACTAGGGCTACAACTAAAGATCCCGACCCGCCAGAACAGTTGTTCGAAACAATTCAAAGCGACTTACAGACCAAGAACTCAAAGAGTGCACGGCAAAGGGTTTGTGTTGGTATTGTGATGAAAAGTGGAATTGCAAGCAAAAGCGACTTCTGATGATTGAACCTGTTAAAAATTATGACAACATCAGCAGTTCAAGTGAATTCACAGAAGTTGAGGAAACAAAAGAAACTAATTTTAACAGAGACCAGTTTTCCATTTCTTATTATGCTTTGTCAAGGAAGCTCATAATACATGGAAGGATGCAGCACACGTGTGAGATGAATACAGTCAGCTGAATCAATTGAAGATTGAAGTGCCAGCTCAGGTGAAGTTAGTTAGACACGTTAAGATCAAGTTTTTAGTTAGTTCTTCATTTTCTGTTAAGCTGTAAAACAGCTGAGTATAAATCCAAGCATATTGTAATCATTTTGTGATTTAAGCAAAAAAATGAAATAAAGCATTTAATTCCAGAAGTTCTTTTACAATTTTCTTAGCACTTTCTCAGTAACCAAACAGTCTGTTCATTCAAGCTTTTAAGCTTTCAAACATGGTATCAGAGCTTCATACTCATCTACCATGGCTTGATGACAATTCTGACTGCTAAGAGCTTCTTGAACTGTACTAGGTTCTTTGTTGGCTAAGGTGACTGTATAGACCTTTGGTTTGAAGATTCCAGATTTTGATCTGGTAATCATTGGATGAGAAGATGGTTGGGAATGATTTCTGGTTTGAATACACATTACGAAGGCTTGACTGTTGATTACTGGAACTAGCTCTGTTGATTACTCAACACCTCAAACTACGCGAGTTCAAGGCTACATTAAAAGCCAGCTGCCAGCCAGTAGTGTGAGCCTTGATACAGCAGTACCATTGGAGGTTTGAAAATTTATTTCGAATACTTAATTAAACACAGTAGTGTCATATCCTCAATTCTAATAATGTTATATTATATATTTTAGATGAGTACCCAAACTTTCTTTTACTAGTCATGGAAAGACAAGGTGGTACTTTATGTTTTGAAAGAGAATATTTATTGGTACATAAAGTTGTTGTAGCTGAGTACATCTAATGTCATCTTGAAATCATATTTTTGTGCTCAAAATTACCCTGTTCCATAATCTTGGTTGCGTCCCCCTTAATTTCTCTCTTCGACACGTCCTAATCCCTGAAACCCAATTAAAATTAAATTATGGGTAATTCTGTTGGTAGTAATGGGCAATTGCTGCAGTTGTGAAAAACATAGACCGATGCTTTTGTTGATATGCAACTGTACCTCTAAGGTATATTGGTATCTCCAGCTACAAGGCCAAGCTTTCTCAATATTTCTCTTTCTTCTAGCAGTAGGACTTTAGACTCTGCATATACATCTCTGAGGTGAGGACAGAGTGCTCAATTTAATTGAATTGGTCTCTGCTTAATTTATGGATTTAAGCGGACAACAAGAAACTTATGTTTAGATACCATTAGAAAATCATTGGAGTAAGCAGTTGGATGATGATGATCAAGAGGTGAGGTATCTCATAAAACCACTACTGCCTGAGTGCTAGGTGTATATCACAGTTCCTGATCTAACACAGAAGTCTGCAATGCCCTCAGCAGCTCCAATGCTGGCGTCAGTTATATGTGTTATTGAACTGTTCAATATCTAAGTATTGGTGTAATTGGAAGGTAATGAATTGAAGAGACAATATTGCTCGTCGAAAAACAAAATGACATCCTTGGATTGGATACTGAAACTTATCTGGATCATAAATCTCATCAGGAAAGCTCTTTAGAAAGTCAACTTCCGACTTATCATCTGCAGTGTTGAAATTCAAACATGTAATTAGAATTTGTGTCCTAATATTGAACATGCAATTGGTCTCATCTCATAATGTACGTAAGAGGGAGAGAATCAAAATTTCTCAAAGTTTCATGTTGGACGGTATATGCATATCCTTGCCTTTCTTGGTGTAAAAGGTTATTGACATGCCAAGAGCCGATAAGACCTTCACCTCCAGTAACACAAACCTTGCAGTTGCTCTTGCTCTTCTCCATTGAAAATCTATTTGTCTGCAATATCACTTCCACTTATTAAGAGCTCAAATCAGTCCTAATCTTAATTTACTCCAATTGATGCAATTATGACCCATTCAGAAATTCAAAGCAATGTCTCGTCTCGTCCTCGCCCACATACAAATGATGATAATAATAATCCTATGATTAATCGGGCACAATTGGACTATGACAAATCACTTGATAGAACTAAAAGCCCATACAATACAACACACTGCTCGACATAGATAGGAGGTGTTAGCAGTCGTTCAATTGGGTGTATTTAGTAATGGAACTTATTAACTTAATTTCTGTCTGCAGGTTTTCTTTTTGTCCTATCTGATTAACGAGAAGAGCATACTTTTCCAGTGTTATTGGTGAACTGGGCTTGTTTGTATCATTATGGAGGGAGTATATGGAACTTGGTTTTGCAGGATGATGATGTGGAGGCAAAGCATCTTCAACTTCTTGTTTAATTACGAATACGAATGGCGTCCCAATCCATCTTTCCTGGAAAAACAACGCCTAAAATTATATTTATTTTTACATCAGTTCTGGACCTTTAGATTTAACTCTTTTCAATGATTGAGATTTGTTAAAATTAAATGATTAATCAATTGATTAATGGAGAACCATTAATTTTTAATAGTCTAGACCCTTGTATTTATCTATTATTATCACGGTTGCTTCATTTTATCTAGATTTCTTTATTTCCAAACCCAAAAAAAAAAAAATTGAATTTTTTTTGTCCTTGAAGAACTGCAATTCCAGAGAGTTACAGAAACCAGACAAAATCTAATCCCTAAGGCAAGGTAGTCGTGGCCACAGAGTTATGTACAAAGAACCAAAAAACTTTTCGGCCTTATGATCCAAAAATCACCTTTGAGTGGACAAGAAAGACGGGCTCTTTACTTTTGGACTCTTAGCATTAATTTTATGTGAATGAAATTGTTGTCCCTAAGACTCATTAATTATATGATTAATTTTCTATGTTATTGAAATGACATTTTTTTTAGTACAAACAAATAAAATATGTGGGCAAAAGATAATGAATTTTTTTTTTTAATTTTCGGTTTAAAATACTATTTTAAAGAAAATTGGGCTGTGGTGCAGAACTGTCAACGTATCTGTGGTATATTTATCGTCACCAGCTTGAACTAGGGTAACGTCATCGGAGAAAACCTCAAAAAAAATTTGGATACGGAGTTGGGTTTTATTTGGGAAATTTGTAACCTATCCCCAAATAAATTGACATTTTGCACCACGTCCCCAATAAATTTGACTTGTTGCACTGCGCACCCAAAAAAATTGACATTTTTGCAACACGCCCCCAATTCCGTTATTTTCTTAGTTAAGTTTAATGGCTCCGTTTAACTTTTGATTGAATGACAAAAATGCCCCTCTATGTAAAAAAACAAAATTTTTAGCTCATTTAATTTTTTAAGGTTTTTTTTTCAATTGCAATAAAAAAAACAATTCTTCTTACATGTTCATTGTCACCACTATTATTTTTTCTTTAATTTTTTAAAGATTTTTTTTTCAATTTTAATAAAAAAAATTCTTGTTACATGTACATTTGTCACCACTATTATTTTCCTTTAATTTTTTTAAAGATCTTTATTTCAATTGCAATAAAAAAAATTTCTTGTTACACGTACATTGTCACCACTATTATTTTTTCTTTAATTTTTTAAAGATTTTTATTTCAATTTTAATAAAAAAAATTCTTGTTACATGTACATTTATCACCACTATTATTTTCCTTTAATGTTTTAAAGATTTTTATTTTAATTGTAATAAAAAAATTTCTTGTTACATGTACATTGTCACCACTATTATTTTTTCTTTAATTTTTTAAAAATTTTTATTTTAATTACAATAAAGAGAATTCCCATTAAAATTAATTTAAGGAATAAACTTCCAATTTTACCCCTCCACCGTTAAACTTAACTGAGAAAATAACGGAATTGGGGGCGTGGTGCAAAAATGTCAATTTTTTTGGGTGCGCAGTGCAACAAGTCAAATTTGTTGGGGACGCGGTGCAAAATATCAATTTATTTGGGGGTAGGTTACAAATTTCCCGTTTTATTTTTCAATTTTATTTCTCTTTGACAAGGTGGTGGGAGTCAGTTTCAATAGTCTATGCATGTTAATATAATGGCCACCGCACTGTATAATAAACTAAAGAGGATTAGATGACCAACTTCAAGAAAAAAACATAGTTCAACATTATCATATAATTAGATAAGACCAAATGGAAACCATGAGTTGGAAATTAGATTAAAAAAAACGCAAAGCTAGCTAAGCTGGATAAGTGGGAGATACGGGAGATTTTTTGATAAGGAATTGGAATTTGGGAAGGCCGCATTACAATTATTCGCAACTTTTGACCCTTGTGAGTTGTGAAATTATATCGTGTTGATTACGTAGCAAAGGGAAATATTTGAACCAACTAACTAATTTAAAGCAGAAAAATAAAATATTAAAAAAGTTGAATGTCTTCTTCTAGATGGAATGATGACATGATTTGACTTCTCTGGCGTCGATGATGGGTGATGCTCTCTTTGACGGCTCCTCAAAGAATCATTAGTTCAAGTAACTTTTTCTCATTTGCTAGTGTTTCTTTGCACAGATACAGAAAGGTGAGAGGATAATTGCTGTCATCCTCATCCACGCCATGGCTATGCACGAAGATGAGATTATTGATAACAAAAAAATTAAAATTGACTTGGCCTTCATGAGATCATGAGAACAAAAAGCCTATCTAGATGCAGCTGATAATTTACTAATCAAATAACTTACGTGTTAACCACTCGGCCTTAATTGAGTGGATAGAGTCATTTTCTAAAAAATGTGAGGACAATAGTTCGAACTCTACAAAAGTATTATGAAAGTTTAATTTTTTTGAAGAAGATTGACGTTCTTCGAATATTAGAGAGTGTTAAAATTTAGATAGCGCTATATAAGATTTGATTGTAAATATTTATTATAGTATCATGTAATATGTTATAATCTGAGCAATAGTCTTATATATAAAAAAAAAAACTTAAAGTGTTAATTGATAGTTAATAAAAATAAATAAATCTTATTCATACACTATTATTTAAAAATAAATTATTAAAAATTTACTTAAATTAGGACATGATCTTATCCTTCTTCCCCCCCCCCCTTCTATAGAACTATAAAAGTCACTAGCAGACAAATTGACTGGGGGAATTAATGGATTAGTTGAGGTTTTGTTGAATAATCCAGGTGGGCTGGAAGACATGATAATTAATAAGAGTAGGTAATCAGTCGCAGGATTGAAGATGCTGTGTCAAGTGAATGTAATAGAGCCTTGCTCGGTTCCAATTTGCATTTAATACACGTGAACATGCATCGGTGTTGTGGGAGCGTATATAAGCCAGTCAGTTCTTTTCAATCAAATCCAATGGACAAGAGAGAGTGTACGCACATACATGGATTCGAACGTGCACTTGACCTTTGCAGATAATTAATTAAAGTAAATTATTGCCTTTGAGGTATTTATTAATTTATATATATGTATCTTTGTCATCTTAAAAGTGCAAAACAAAAATAACACATGTGATACTTGATACCCTACGTATAAAGGTGTTAGTGACGCAATGATGAGGTGATCATTTCGTGGAAGGAACATTTGTCAACGAAATCAATAAGAGCCCTCGCCCATAGTGGTGGTGGTGCTGGTGGTGTTGTTGTTATATTGCCATCTAGCTTTTCCGGATCTGCTGACCACACCACACCACACGCCTTATTCGGGCAACAATATTTATCGCATTATCATCAAGTAATTATTGGAAAGTGATAGGCTTATCCGTGACATTTTTTTTTTTAATTTATCTTAATTTGTTGGTTATAAAATAATCCGGAGTTACTTTATGATGGGAAAAAGTTCACAAATTGAAGCACTTCAATCATCAACATTCAACAATTAAATTTCTTTCTGAAAGAAATTTAATAAATATATATATATATATACATCTTGAAATGATAAAACTATCGAAGTATTCTAATTAACATAATATAAAATAAAACAGAGGTTTTAACATTAGTTCAAGATATTCTGAGAAAATACTTGTAAGTAAATCATTCGTATTCTTCTTTGTGTTTTGTTTCGAAAATTTGTTAACCACAATAATACTTTCATGTTTTCACAATCCCCCAATTGATCAGTTTTATATAGTTTGTCTAGATGAAAAAAATTCCTTTTTTAGTGTCCAAGTCTCTGTTAAAAATTTCTTGGTACTATTTGGTCACACTTTGAATAGAATTTTTGAATTTTAAAAATATTATTTTTAGTTTTTTTCCTCTACTACTAGAAGCTTAAACAGTCTAATGATTTAAAAAAGTGTTTTTTTCAATTGACAATTGTCAAAATCTCCATTTTTAGAAAGCTCTGCTCCTAAAAGTGGTAGATAACCAATTTTTCCTCTAATGAAATTACTAGCTACAATTTACCTCATACTATTTGCCTCATAAAACTCTATTACCTCGGTGACATTATGATTTTACATTGTTACCCTTGTTTCTAAATACACTTTTATTGATACATACTAATTAGGTCAATCAAATAATTTAATAAAATGAAACACAAATTAAAATTAAAAAAAAATTATTTTCTATTTATTCTAATATGCATATTATTTAAAAACTAAAATGATTTTGCATAGTCAGAAAAATTAAAAAGTATTTGAACCTTAGATCCATATTTGCTTCTCAAATAAATTGCTACAAGTACCTAACGTATAAAAACTACCACTACCAATCACTGCAGTGCAAATAAAAAATAAATAAAAAAAAAGAAGTGCATCATTAGAATTGAAATTTTTAAAACATATAAGTAATTTTTTTTTTAACTTGTGTTGTCTTTTTCTTATAAAAAAGTAATTTTTAGTAAATGTATGTTTCGTATGTACAAGATAAATTTTTAAGTTAAATGATCCATTTGCTCCGTTTTTTCCTTGAATTTTTTAGTGTCAATAGGATAATGGAGTATTATGAAGACAATATTAGATAAAGTGGTTCTTGACAATTTTATTGGGTGGAAACTAACCACTTTTCCCCAAAATATCTGTTGAAGAAGATGTGCCTTTAATCTTCTCATGATTTCGATTTAAACTTTCAACTTGAAACTTTAAAACAAAACCTCATTCATTTAATTAAAAAAAATGATAATCTAGAAGAATAGATAGGTTGTTTTAATACTTGCTATTGAATGAGAAATTATATTAAATTAATGTAATCTGACTTTTTTTTTTTTTGGGCAAATGTTATGTTACATTCAACACCGATATTCACACCACATTAAGCACCGAACGGTGCGTTTTGAGCACACTATAAAAGGTCACTGTTGAACGCATGGCAAACAACACGCGTAGTTGAGACAACACACAGCAGCTCACAACACACGATTCTCCTTCTCACTCACACCAAATCTACACCTCAAGCCACAAACCTGACCAGCCAATTCTCCCACACCACTCTCTGTTTCGATCTTCGACTCTCCCTCACGGTGCCTCTGATCTTCGATTCTCCCTCACGGTGTCTCATTCCCTCGGCTGTGTGAGAAATAATTAATTCTTTGCCACTGATTTACCCAATCAAGCATTTGAATACACTGAAGCTTTGGCAGTTGACACACACTTCAGCTCAATTTCCCCATAAATGTATGTGGTCCATGTGTGGTCTTGTAATTTCACTTTCAATGAAATAAATCAATTTATAAAACTAATATTAATTATGTATGTCATCTTTCTGCTGCTTCATAACAATATTGAAATAAATCAATATACAACACATGGGCAGTAAAAAAAGGAGCAAGATGAGATGCGCGAGCGACAAGAGGCGAGAGAGAGAGAGAGAGAGACGACGAAGAAAGCACAAAGCGGTGAGATTTGCGTGAGAGTTGTGTGAGTTGCGCACGTTGTGTGAGATGTGGGCCACGGTGCGAGAATTTATTGTTAGTTGAAAACGCACCATTTGATGCTATGTGTGGTGTTTAAATGTGGTGTGAATCTCATTTTCATGTTACATTTCATGTAACATACACACTTCACAACATCCACACAAATTATGTGGGCTCATAATTTATGTGGTTGTTGTGGGATGTGTATGTTACATGAAATGTACCATAGGGCTCTTTTTTTTATAAAAAAAAAAAAATTCTGCATAGATTTCACATTGCACGAAAAGAGAGAGAGAGACGACGAAGAAAGTACAAAGCGGTGAGATTTGCGTGAGAGTTGTGTGAGTTGCGCACGTTGTGTGAGATGTGGGCCACGGTGCGAGAATTTATTGTTAGTTGAAAACGCACCATTCGATGCTATGTGTGGTGTTTAAATGTGGTGTGAATCTCATTTTCATGTTACATTTCATGTAACATACACACTTCACAACATCCACACAAATTATGTGGGCTCATAATTTATGTGGTTGTTGTGGGATGCGTATGTTACATGAAATGTACCATAGGGCTCTTTTTTTTAAAAAAAAAAAAAAATTCTGCATAGATTTCACATTGCACGAAAAGATTCTTGTTTAGTGGTCTTGACTTCGCTTGATGTCCACCTCCTGTTTTATTTCAGGCCAAGTGCTGCTCATCGGCCATGATTTTCATCTGGTACAATATTTCTTAGCCACTGCCACTGGGTCCACTATCTTTTTTTTTCATTTTGGCCTCACCCCTCACGCCTATTCGCTATTCCACCTACTTCAATTAATTAATAGTATTAAGCTGAGCAATGCGATTATATTTTCCACAATCCACATCAAGTGAATGCTGCATTATTATTTATTGAATTTATATATACATTGAAACGGCAATGTATCAGAGAAAGGAAACACACACGACCTACTGCTAGAGGCTAGAGCGTACAACCGGAAGGGAAATTAGATTAAACAAATTAAAAAAAAAACTCTGAGATTAAAAATTTTAAATTCTATGTAGAAAATTATAATATTGAATTTAAATCTGCAAACTGCATGGTTTCCCTTCGTTGTTGTTCCACTTGGAAGCCAACTGAGAGAGGGCTTTGGTAGAAGATCCATTTTCACTCAGCACCGCGGCGGCCGCATCTTTTAAGTCTTTCATTTTATTACGAACTTCTTTACCCTGTTCACCTTCCATTAGAGCTTTGACAACTTTAGCAATTTCATCTCTTCCCACGATCCCATTTTCATTAGCTTTTGGTCTCAAAGCCAATTTCACGTCCTCGGTGAGTATCACGGCATTCATCTTTTGCTCAGCATAAAGTGGCCAGGCTATCAGCGGCACCCCATTGACTACACTTTCGAGTACAGAGTTCCACCCACAGTGACATAGGAACCCTCCGGTGGAGCCATGGCTCAGCACTTGTGCCTGTGGTGCCCATGACGGAACCAACATCCCCCGCCCCTTGGTCCTGTCCAAGAACCCTTTTGGCAAAAAATCATAAGGGTCCTTATGACTGTTCACACTAAAAAACGTCGAATTAGCAGCATTGTTGGGGCTTCTCACGACCCACAAGAATCTTTGTTCGCTCATCTCCAACCCCAAGGCCAATTCATTCAACTGTTCACAGGAGAGGGTCCCACCACTGCCAAAAGAAACAAATAGAACCGAACCGAGTGGCTGATCATCTAACCACTTTAAACATCCCTCGTTCTTGGACTCGGCAGTCGAACCCGTTTTCACGAGCGGTCCGACCGGGTAAACCGGAGGTTTGCCGGGCTCATCCTGATGTTGTAAGGCCTTTAGAGCTCCTCCTTCCAGGTCCGTGAAGCTGTTTACGATAATACCCTCAGCCAGCTTATACCTTTTTGCGTGATGGAGGACCCATCGATAGGCCTCATTCTTCCGGTCTTGAACCGGGTCGAGCAAGTATCTGCCGTGGACGGGTATGCACCCGGGTATCTGAACGGGTTCAGACATGTCTCGGTACTCGCAATCGCGTGGAACCATTTGATCAAGCTTTTCAAGATGAAGAAACAAAGACAAGCACATAGCCGTGGAAGGGTAAAAAATGTAGGGCGAAATGTTAAATTCTTGAGCAACATCAAAAGCGTCGGTGCCAAAAAGATCGACGACCAAGGCCGCAACTGTAGCCTTGGCTACAAGCGACGTCAACTCTTGGCGAAGACAGGGTAGAGAGCGTAAGACGGTGAGAGAAATGACAGTCTCGGCTCTTGCGTCTTCTGCGACGTCGTTTAATGAAACGGGAAGAAAGACGGAGTTTATGGAACTAGGGAGAGACTCAAGGGTAGATTTTTGAGCTTCAGAGGGAGGGCCGTCCGAGGGGATAAAAAAAGTGACGAGAAAATGATGACGATGAACGAGTCGCTTTGCAAACTCGATGAGTGGGATGAGGTGACCCATACCCGGACTCGGTAATAGGACTATATGGGGTGCTGCTTGCGCTTGGAGTGTTTGTTCCATGGTATTGGAATTGGTGCCGGTGCTTGGTCAGGTAAAATCTTGTTAGTTTTGTGTGTATGGAGCAGAGTAGAAAGATGAAGCAGAGAGGGTGGGTTTAAATAAGTGGGGGAATTTTAATTTTGTTTGAGGTGTTGGTTGGTTTGTTTAATTGTTACTAACTTGTTATTGATTGATGCCGCCTACTTCTTCGTCTTCATTCGTTGGGAGTTGTCCAATTATTTATGGCCGATGCTTTCCCTCACTGTTTGACAATTTATCTTGTTAAAATTTGATGGCTCAATTTATTGGAATTTCTAGAAGACAATTATTTTCTAGCCAACTCCAAGTGTGCCATGTCCAGTGATGTCACTCCAACGTAATGCTTGTGTTATCGGTTTTTTTTTCTTTTAAATTTAGCACTCTCATCCAAGCTAGTAATATCAATACTTTTCTCTCCTTATACTAACTTTTTATTTTTATTTTTTATGTATATATATTTATAAAAATAAAAAATAAAAAATATTTATTTTTTAAATTAATTCATAATTAACATATATAGTATCTAATTAGAGGATATTAATTCTCTCAATTAGTTTTTTTTTTCCTCCTTCCTATGTTTTCCCTTCCAAACATCGAAAATTCTTCTTTTTTCTGTTGATTCTTTTCCCATGTAATCTTGACGTTCATGATTATCTTTTCATTTGTTTTCTCCACCACCAGCACCACAACCTTTTTAATTTGTCCACACTGTATTTTTCCTTTGTGCATGGACGGTCTTGATTTGTCCGTTGGGCGTTTTCGGCATCAGGCTTGTTGCCCTCGTCGTCGTCGTTTACGATGATTCAAAAAGCAGGTACGAGAAAAATATTGTCATAAATCTTTATTTAAATCATGACTGAATGTCATTTTGAACATTATTTATTTAGAAGCTCTTCGTATGAACTGATCTACGACGGGCCTCTAATATAATGTAGCTATCCAAAATTTATAATTATTGGATGCTCCGGTTCGTAATTTGTATCACGATAAATCAAGCAATTGAGTTCATTTTTCATAAATACCTTTTAACTATATTTATGCATTAATTAGTAAATCGCTTAGCCCGACTTTCATTAACACGTGTATCATGAAATAATGTTGAAGGAAGCTTCGCTACGTAGACGTAATAAACAACAGCCCATGCATCATTCTGTTATTATTAACCTATAATTCTTATGAACAAAAATATTGTAGATAATTGGTGGTTAATTTGCTCCAAAGAATTTGATCTAGTAATTTTCAAGTAGTTTTATTTAATTGTTTGCTCGAATTTGAGGATTAAAAATTAGTTTGGCATTCTTCACAAAATCATATATGTGTAATTTTTGTTAGAAATGTATCTAGTCATACAATAAGTGATTCATTATTCAAAACCGACGTAGCTAAAGAGCGAATAATGACATTTCAGTTTTTTGAAAAGTGCGGGATCTTAGCGCGATTCAAGCACTTCAATTTGCCTTAAAATTTCTGAAATAATTCAGAACATCTAAGTTCTGCTGCCCTTGATGCTAGCATGATGTAATTAGAATTACGGTTGGTGGATTGTAGGGTTCTGCCACTTTTAAGGAAATTTTGCTGAAATTTACGATGATGGCATTGATGATATCATAATGACAGCCAAGATAGTCTGATGATATCATAATGACAGCCAAGATAATCTAACTGTGGTATCCTACAACTCGTATCCACTTTAAAATCTTAATCTTTTTTTTTTTATAGTTTAATTAGTTATAATTAATTTTTCGTTTAAATCATAAGAGACTTGACGTTTCTCCATTTCAATGAAATATTGCATTCACCACATTTATCTAGCTAAATTTTTAAAATGTATGATATTTTCAATCAAAATTCCATTATCAGAATTTCTCATTTTATTCCTACTAAATTTTTAAAATGCCTAAATTATCCTTAATTATAATGTTAAAAATTAAAAATATAAAAGCCTAATTCCCAAATTGCATCAGCTACTTTCTCTGATGATCTCGCATAGCACCTGTTAGAACTGCGCGGCTAGTCTTTGTACAACACGAGCAATAGTCGTCCATCATTAGCCGCTCATCGATCTCGCCAAAAATGTCAAACCAGCAATAGCAGCAGTCGATCTTGTGGTAAATGAACCACCACCAGATCTTCGATCTTTTTGCTATTGTCACCAATCGCCGATTACGTTGATGATGATGAAGGTTATGGTTATTGTTAGTATTATGAATTAACAAAAACAACAATAAAAATAAATAGTACTAATAATGATTATTATTATTCCTACAATAAAAGTATTTTACTAATAATTCATTCAAGATAAAATAAACGTATCAATGATAATACAGTTTATTTTAATTATGATTTTAATTTCTACAGTTCAAATAAACATTTTGTTTTGATTACAATTCCAACATATTTCCATTTCTGTCAATTTCCATTATGTATGGGTAAACGTGCCATTTTTTTTTTGATGACATGAGACTATTGCTCAAATTACAACTCGTATTACATGAGAGTATAACTGATATGTACAATCATATATATATACTGAGACCTGTTGACATCAATGCTGATATGGCACCGCTCAGATTTTTTTAACCATCTCAAATATTCTAGGGAAGTATAACTGATATGTACAATCATATATATATATACTGAGACCTGTTGACATCAATGCTGATATGGCACCGCTCAGATTTTTTTAACTCTCTCAAATATTCGAGGGAAGTATAACTGATATGTACAATCATATATATATATATATATATATACTGAGACTTGTTGACATCAATGCTGATATGGCACCGCTCAGATTTTTTTAACTCTCTCAAATATTTGAGGGAAGTATAACTGATATGTACAATCATATATATATATACTGAGACCTGTTGACATCAATGCTGATATGGCACCGCTCAGATTTTTTTAACTCTCTCAAATATTCGAGGGAAGTATAACTGATATGTACAATCATATATATATATATATATACTGAGACTTGTTGACATCAATGCTGATATGGCATCGCTCAGATTTTTTTAACTCTCTCAAATATTTGAGGGAAGTATAACTGATATGTACAATCATATATATATATATATATATATATACTGAGTCCTGTTGACATCAATGCTGATATGGCACCGCTCAGATTTTTTTAACCCTCTCAAATATTCGAGGGACGTCAACTCCCCGCCTGGGAGAAAGACTGCCTTCACTCAAGCTCTGAGGCTCCAAGGAAGGACATTTAAATTAAGAGTAATGATACAACTACAAACTCTTGTACAAACTTATTTTATACAAACTGACGTGGCATTAATTCATTGGTTGAATGAAAATATAAATTAATAAAAACAAATCATGTGAGCCAAGTGATATTTAATTCAACCAATCTTATCATGCCACATCAGTTTGTACAAAATAAGTTTGTACAAGAGTTTGTGACTGTATCATTACTCTTAAATTAAACCCCTGCAATGCGTCTGCGGAAACTCGAACCACTTCGCTCACATTTGTGAGGGAGTGGCTCTAGCCACTTGGGCTTAGCCCAAGTGGATGCGTAAACGTGCCATTAAACTAACTAATTTGATGGTTTTGACAACTAGAGCATCAATTCAGTGGGTGAGTTTCTGAACGATTTCCTCATCATCATCGGCAGCCTTGGATACAGCATCCTTCAGTTTGCTCGTGCTGCTCTCGATCTCGAACCTTGCCCCATTATCGGTTTGCAATAGACCATTACAACATTTGCAATCTCCTATCGCAATTGGTGGCTGATTGAAGAGCAGAGCGGTGAATGCGTAACATGCATGCATTAACAGTCTGGTCTTTTAATAGCCGTTTGAATTAGAACAGCCAATGATTCTTGTAGATCGTTCGATTCGAATATACCTTATACATTATTGACTATTGAGTGATGTCAGTTCAAACCCCCACACCCCTATTAAATTCAGTATCTCATACCTGCCCATTGGCTTCATTGGCACCACATTTTCAAACTCCCAAGTTTCATCACCAATTCATCTGACTATATGAACAGAAGTTAATCAAATATAATGAACCTCCATGCATGATTAGTTGACATTTAGTTTGATAAAAAGAAAACAAAGGGAGTTGTTGTACAGGAAAACTTGTATCAACACAAGTCGTGGACAGCAATAAACAGGGCAAAATGGTTAATTAATTAAATCGTTTTTATGATTAGGTCCACTTTCGGACCAAGTCAGAAAGCGATTTTGTTGATGACACTCCTCACCTAACGCCTTGGCCCATGGACGCTTCGATTATGATCTGGATCGCATCACGAATAAAAGGAAGACAGCGAGCGCGTGATTGTTTTGGAATTGGAAATCTTGTGTCCTGAGAATATAGTTTGTGCCTTGAGGAAGAATCCAAGAGCAGATTTTTTTATTTTGAATTCATATTGGAAAGACGAGTTTTGTGGCAAAATCAACGATTGATACTATCTGGGGCTTTGGGTCCGTGGATATGGCTAAGCTGATGAGTCAATTCAATTGTGTGTTGCCTCGGCTGCCTGAAGGAGAGGGGTAGCTGCCTGAAGGAGAGGGGTACCGATACATCATTGATAATTGAAAATGGAGATAAACATTTTAATTACTGTTCATTTAAGACAAAGGCAAAATTTCTATGGACCACCTCCAATCCACTTTTGTCTCCAATTTCGTTCAAATTTGGGGAACCTTAATGTTACCTAACAAAATATAAAATATAAACTATAGTGTGATGGGCGCAGTGTTGTTCGTTTGATTACTGTTACACAAATTTAACTATATTGCTGCAGCTCAAAGTGTTGAAATCTTGTTATTTAATTTATATTAGCAAAAGAAAAATTGGCAAGGAGAAGTAACAACGGAAAGGAAAAAGAAAGAAACATTAATGAAACAAAACCATAATTACTTATGGGCGCTATTTAGTTTTGATTCTTCCACTTGTGGACCAATTGAGAAAGTGTTTTTGTAGAAGATCCTCCATCACTTACCGCCGCAGCGGCGGCATCTTTAAGCCTGTTCATTCTATCGCGAATGATTACCCCGTCCTCCCCATGCATTAGACCTTTGATAACCTTAGCAATCTCCTCTCTTCTGATTAGACCATTTTCGTATTCAGGTGGTCTCAATGCAACATTTAAATCCTCTGATAAAATTACAGCATTCAACCGCTGCTCCGCATAAAGAGGCCAAGCTATTAAAGGCACGCCATGCACAATACTCTCCAGTGTCGAATTCCAACCACAATGTGTTAGAAACCCACCAGTCGAGGGATGGCCCAAGACCTCGACTTGGGGTGCCCAAGATGGGACAACAAGCCCTTGCTCTTTGGTCCTATCCAAGAACCCAGTCGGTAAAAAACCAAATGGGTCTGTTTTACTGTGGACATCAAAAAATGACCCACTGGCAGACTTATCATCAGGACTTTTTACGACCCACAAAAATTGTTGCTCGCTCAATTCCAAGCCTAGGGCCAATTCCTCGAGTTGGTCGTATGAGAGCGTGCCGCCACTACCAAATGAGACAAACAAGACAGAGCCGCTTGCCTGATTATCCAGCCATCTGATACACATACACTGATGAGACTCAGAACCGTCAACTAATTCACCGTCGGAAACAGTTCGAATGATTGGACCAATCGGGTAAATGGACCGCATGCTGGGCTCCTCTTGTAAAGCTTTGATAACTCCCGGTTCCAATTCCATGAAGGTATTTATCAGGATACCGTCAGCTAAACTGTACCGTTTCCGGATCTGAATCATGAATCTGTAGGCGTCGTTTTTCCGGTCTTGCAGTGGGTCTGGAAAATCTCTTCCGTGAATAGGGATGGTGAATCCCGGTAACTTAAGGGGCTGCTCCATGTCTCTGACTTCACAGGAAATCACCTCATCTAGCTTTGGCATGTAATGCAACAACGACAAAGACAGAGCATTTGTTAAGAAATATAAGTACGATGGAACATAAAATTCCCTGGCAACATCAAAAACATCTGTGCCGAAGGGGTCGACAACCAAAGCCATAAGGTGTGTACTTGCAACTAATGACTTGAAAACATCCCGAACTGAAGAAAGAGAGCGCTTGATTGCGAGGACGATTTGGATTTCAGCTTTCACATCTTCCTCGAAATTAACCGGAGGAAGAAGAACATGGTTGATATGCTCGGGCAGGCCTTGGAGGACGGAGGTTATGGCCTTTGAGGGTGGTCCGATTGTGGGAACCAGAAAGGTGACTGAAATATCATGGCGAAGAACAAGTTGTTTAGCTAATTCAACATGTGGGATGAGGTGACCCATCCCTGGACTCGGCATGCAAGCTACATGGTGTTTCACCTGTGCCATGAGCGATATCAAATTCAATTCGATGGGAAAATAATTTTTTAAAAAAAATTGGTTTGCTAGATGCTTCTTCTCCCTTCAGATTAAAAGTTCAAACAACAGGGTGGCGTTCTTGGAAGCTGAGAGCTTTGGTAGTTAAATACACTGGACCCCCTAATTTGTTCGTTCGTCTTATAAGTCAAGGGTGCAACGTACATCAATCAGTGAGTTTTGTTTGTTTGCGACCCCGTCTCAAATTGACAAATTCTCAATCTCAACTCCTCTGACCAAAAAATTGTGATTCCTTTTTTTTAAAAAAAAAAAAAAAATTATCATAACCATCCACTAATAGTAATGTTGACTCTCTCTAATTGGCCGCTCAAACATTATATTTAAAATTAGCGACTGACTTGTCGAGTTACATGATTGAGATATTCTTTTCTTTACAATTCCCTCTTCCTCATGGATGGCTTTTGGATTATTTTCATTGAGATCAATTTTCTCAGGGGTAGGTAAATGAATTGAAAGCCTTAGGGAACAAAAGACAGAGACAGTCAGTCAACTAAAATATATTTTACCTAATAAAACATATTGGAATATCTATTTATTTTGACTGAAAATGATTCTGAACCTTTTAGTTTTCAACTTTCTACACCTCCATACCTTATAAAATATATTGGGCCGTTCTCGGAATCATCCGCCCTAGTCCAACATAAAAGCCTATGTCTGAGTTTAACAAGAGTATGATATATTATAGGGATATTATCATTCGTATACTTTATAAATACTCTGTTATAAAAAATATTATAATATTTTGAGGGTGTATCAATTATTCATCCTAAATTGACAAAAGTTATCTGCCGACCACCAAACCGTTAGCTGTCGTTTGAAAGTTAATGGAATAATAGTGAATTGATGATTTTATCCTTAAAAATTATCACTTGTATACCCTTAAATTATTTTATTATCACTTGTATACCTTTAAATTATCACTTGTATTATATGAAAATATCAAATTACCCTTCTGGCGTTATCCTATTTAAACGACAACTAATAGTTTGGTGGACGGCAGATATATTTTATCAACTTAGGGTGGACGATTGATACACTATCAAAGTGTTGTATTTTTTATAATAGAACATCTACAGGATATATAAATGATAATTTCCCTATTTTATATCAGCCCTCGATTTTTTACTTTATTCAGAATTACCCTTATGAAAAAACTATTATTTATTTTATTTAATCTTATTCTCTTTTCCCCATAGCTTGACGATCACTCCGGCTACATATATTCATAAACAAGAAGTTTAAATTTATCATCACCACTACCACATTTTTTTTTTACCATCAACCATCACTTCTACCAACATAATGATGAATTTCATTATTAAGTTTTTGTTAAATTTTATAAAAACTAGTGGACTTTATTGTTATTGATGATATTGGTTTTGATTTTGTATGATAATCTAAAATTTTATTTTATTTTAATTTAGAGTTTGTTCAGGAGTTGGTTTTTAATTTAAATTATGAATAACTTGAAAAAGGAAAGAAATGATCGAGTATTGTAAGAGTATGGTAGGGAAGAAAAATATTAATTTTTTTTAATTTTTAAATAGGAATAATTCTAGAATAAATAATATTAATTGAAAGGTGGGGCTAAAAAGATAAAATGGGGGGTTAACTTAAATATGACCAATCGTTTAATAATAACCCGAACCGGATCTCTTCATAAAGCATTCAGATTGGCACGTGAATCAAGCCAATACTTGGAGCTCCGTAGAAAGAAGAAGAAGAATCCTGGGATCGTTAGTATTGAAGAAGAAAGATGATATACCGTAAGTGGAGTCTGCTAACGGGTCCAGTGACCATCTTGGGCGGAATTGTGGGCGCCATAGTCGTCTCCACCTACGCCTTCGTTGACAGCGTATGTTCTTTTCCCCTGTTTTTAAACCCTTGCTTTAAGATCTATTTATGGATATTTCTATTAGTGTGCGTTATTTGCAATCTGGTGATATTTACTTCTGATTTAACAGGATATCATTTACGAGAAAGTTAAGGGTTTGGAGCCTTTGTATCAAATTGTTAATTTTGGGTTGATGAATCGTACAATTATTGATCCAATGTAGTAAACAAATAATTATTAAAAAAAAAAAAAGGAAAGGCATGTTAATTGTAGTTTTCAAACTATTTATTTGTAAATTATTTGTTCTCAGGTTTTCATTTGTTTGATGATAAACTTGGTTATGTGGTCATTTTGCTAGAAAGGAATTCAATTAGCAATTTCATGATTCATGGTGCCACCGAATATAACTGTAACCGTTGTCAGAATTGATGATCTAATTAGAGAAGTCATTCAAGGCTTCTGTGGATGTCACTATTCTATTCATTTAACTTTTAGTGCTGATTAGGCTTCCATTCTTGTTATCTTCCTGGTTTTGCTGCATTAGATCTATGTTCCTTAATCATATAAAAAACTGTAGTCCAACTTTGATATGATGAATTTGAATAATATGTAAGCTCTGAGTATCTCTTGTTTGTTTATTCGGTTTCATTCCCATAAAAGTCCTGCTTTGGTTTCTGTGTACTATTATTATTATGGCTGGACTCTATTG
Source organism: Citrus x clementina (assembly GCF_000493195.1). Classification (NCBI taxonomy): domain Eukaryota; kingdom Viridiplantae; phylum Streptophyta; class Magnoliopsida; order Sapindales; family Rutaceae; genus Citrus; species Citrus x clementina. The sequence goes on from NW_006262339.1 coordinate 48,345,189, forward strand.
AAAAGCTACTTAATATTGTCATAAGGGTTCTGCTCTATCTAATATCTGGTCAATGTCTTCGTTTATTCCAGGACTCGTTCGTCAAACAGGAGCAGAAGAAGTCAGATGCATCATCAACCAAGTAGAATGAAGAGGGTATGTGGGGAATGAATAGTTGCATGCTGGATGTGGTTCCAAATCTGTGTGATGTCCCGCTTTGTCATGTATTTTGGAGCAAAAGAATTTTAACTTGCTGGTTGGATTATGAATTTTTAGTTTAAGAAATGTTGAAATAATGACATTGGACCCTTTAATAACCCAATTCCAAGGTTCTTGAAAGTTGAATTTCAAAATTGCCGTATGCTTTTTTGCACACTAGTCATGAGTGTGAGATTTCAATTTTCAAGGAGGTTTCTACTTTCTAGCTCCTGGCGGTCAAGATTGTTTTGCCTGTACTAGTTCCTCTGCAGTGCAAATTTATGTCAATACCTTTTTGTGGTGGATACAGAGTTTAGGGAACGCATTTACGAGGTTATGAGAACTTAAATGAGTAATTAAGATGGATCTTTCACAGTTGATATTAGTCCCTATAATTTGATCGTGTGGACAGGTCCTAACTACAATATGGAGAGTGTTTCCTTTGTTCTCATCTCTCAATGAAATAGCAGATAAAATAGCAGAATGGTTGGTAAGCTTCAACGGCAGTGAATGTGTGCCAGGCTTGGCATTGTATTTGACGGTAATTATAAAGAGCATCATTATGCATTCAACGGAAGTCTGCAGACTCGCCACTTTGATGTGACAATTGCAATATAACATGGATCACTGTTAGGCTAGAGGAGCATCTTGTTCTTTTAATAATTGTTAATTGACTGTCTAGAACGGCTGAACTGATGTGGATACATAATACATTTCCGGAAAATTTGGTCACACGGCTAATGAACTTAAAGTTGTAATAAAATTAGATAATTACATAATTTTGTTTCGCAAGTATTTGTGCTTCCAACCCTAGCTAATTTCGTAGTCGTAGGGCCTCCATGTAACTTTAGGAACAAAAGAACTCCCGAGTAAAACAACATAGCCCGTAGAGGGATGTCCGACGCCAACGTTGCCTCCACCGAGCACTTCATACCCCAGATAAGCAAAAGCCTAATAAATTATTAATCATCCATTGATTCCATCAACCATCATCTCCATCAACAAATCATTCCAAGAGTCAATTGGCCCGGGCAAGCACCAATGTAGACAATCATTCTGAACTTTAGCATTCTTATCCTTGGCAAATGGCTGGAATTGCCGATATGGCCCTGGGTGCCCATCAGGCCTCAGTAATGAAAGGCTAGTGGTATCTAATAACTTCAAAGTCACTCCCTTTTCAGCTCCTATGCCCGTGGCCTTACCAAATTCTTCCAATTCAATATCACGCATTGTACAATCTATGTCTCTCATTTCCACTTCACCTTCTTTGAAGGGTACGCTCCTATTACAAGTCCCTCCACTGAACCATTCACCATTCTCGAAGTGGTCAGGCGTTGTCGTTCTGAGGAAAACAAATGCCTTCTGGTCCAATCTGGTGACAAAGCTAAGAACTAGCTGGAGTGCTTTCCGATACGCATAGTCAAATCCCAACTCTGTTAAATTCTTCCCAGGACAGTAATGACAGCCTTTTACTGTGTTGTTCTCGTGATATATGGCTGTTTTGAGAAACCATTTCCCACCAGCAATCACCACATAATCAAAGTTCTTGTATTGTTCCGTCCATTTCGTATCAAGTTCATCAAGATATAGCCGGATTTCTGATGAGGAAACACCATTAATGTCTTCAAAAACTTCAGCCTTTAAAAGGAATGGGGTCCAAACAACTGAAAGAGTAAAGTTGTAAGAGGGGAACTGCCATCTTTTGGATCTATATTCCTCATCATGGTAAACCTCGACAGCTTGTTCCACCTGCAGGAGTGGGACATAATAACTGATATTCATTCAATAATACCGAGACTAAAACTTTTTAAGACTGGCAGAGTACAATGCAACAGAACAAAACACAACAACGGCAAAGAGCTAGATCAACTTGTCAGGTTCAGGTTGTGATGCCAGAACTTTTAGTTCGCTGTGGGTTCTGCGTGGGGTCTAGATGTGGGTCTTATATCTGAAGATTCACAGCCTGTCTGCCACCATTTTTAAAATTTAATACCAATCTACTTTTACAAGTAACTTGACAACTACGTTTCTTCATATGAACGGAAAATAATTATTTACAATGAGAATCAAATTACTATTAATGAAAAAAAAAGTGCAACAATTACAGTGATAACCAGCCAGAAATTTTGTATCAAACAACAATCAGTGTTCTGGAAAAAAAAAAGAGAAATGAAAATTGAAACAAACAGATTCTTGTCATGGCTGGTTGGTACCAGCTTGGAAAGGTCTGGATAACTCTTTACAAAAGCAGTTGGCTAACAATAAAAGTGGCAGCTGTCCTTCATAACATAATGAAATTAAGAATCTCCAACTGAGAAAGCTGCAAAGAAGATAAACCAACATGGGAGACCTGCCTCACAACCCCTTAACTCTTGTGCACCTAATTTGGCAATGCAGCCTAAAGTTCAAATCTCACGGTGGTTTAGAAGCTAGTTTCAGGAGATGGCACTACAGCATTTAATAAATTCTATTCCCAAATAATGTTTGTTGTAAAATAATAAAAAAACAAAACTTCTGTGTAAAAGGAGATTGATTATAAGAATTTTGATCGCTTAAATTGAGGAATCTCCTTTTGTGTGAGTACATTTGCCTATGACGAAAAACAAATGAATGATTATGATCAATTATCATCTCAGCTTTCACATGCAGGAAGTAGATGTACATGTACTGTCAACAGTTATGTGAGTTAAAATGACATATAGCTGGAACTTTTACTTTACTTGCAAGCTAAACTTAGTTTTGACTGATGTTAGAGTTGAAAAGAGAAGCAAAGGAATTCGTATACTAAACAATTTGCCAAACTTTTGTTGCAATTTCTGAAAAATGAACATTTACCTGACTGAGAATGCAAAGCAATGACTGGACATGGTTACGAGAAATAGAATCACCGATAAAGGCCCACCATTTATTCCTCATAAAATTAAGAAATCTCTCAGGATTAAACCTGGGCAATTCACAGTCCCTCGGATTCCACCTCCAGTACAAGTAGCCAGAATCAGGCCTCCCATTTCTCATGCAATTCTGATGACCTTCAATTGCATGACAGGTAACATTGCTGTAAATCGGACCAGATGGGTCCGGGATCCATTCTCCCGTAAACAGATCACATTTTTCTGAAACCACATTTTATATATCTTAATTAAATCAGAACCAGAATATGGGAAACTTTTACACATTTAAGAACTAAAAAAAAATCCAGGCACAATACAAATCATTACTCTAAATTTAGAAACTAAAAATAAAGAAAAGAAAAAGCTAATAACAAATGAAATTGCAATAAAGAAACAGAAAAAAATGGAAGAAAGTGCAAAAATTTCCTTTCATTTAGAGCAAAAGTACATGCCCAGTTCGTAACTTTTGATTTGCAATTTTCTTTTACGTCCAAAAGAAGGGGGGGAAAAAAACTTACCTTGATTTGATGATATGTGGGTTTCATTTGGGTGAAAATCAGCAGAAAGGGGGTTTATGGGAGGCGCTGAAGGCACAGGAGGACCTGTATTGGCCTCTTCAACATGTATCTGAGTCTGCTGTGATTCAAAATTAACAGACGAAAATCTAATTGAATCCGAAACGAAGAGGCGAAACGCCAGGCCCAGTAACACAAACGAGACTGCAAACTTTACGAAGACATGATTGTGTTTGTTTTTATAAAGTGATAATGGGTTCGAATCAAACCTCATTTCTTTTACCATTTGGTGTATAACCTGAGACACCAATAAAATCTCTGTTTTTGACGCGAGACAGAGAGAGAGAGGTATTGAGAAACAAGTGTTCCTCGCAACAACCCAAGCGTTGTTAAAGCACGAAATGCTCAGACTGATTAATGATTGATTCATGAGGTAGATAAACGGTGTGATTATCTACCTGATTTTGCTAACGACAAAGGAGTGACCTCTGTTTCTGTTGTTATCATCATGCTCAACAATTAATAATTAATGTTTGATTCTTGGGAGCTTATTGGTAAATTTACAGGAAACATAAATTTAGCTTCATGTTAAAGTTTTTCTTTCTTTTGTACATCTCAATATTAACAATTTGACGTAATTCAGAGATTTGGCATGAGGTATCTAATTCCATAACTAGAAGAAAATTGACATACTAATGCTGTAATACACATACTATTGGATGATTCCTGAGTTCAAATGACAATAGCTTTTGGTCATACTATCCCGAAAGTAAATTAGAAAAATGAAACAAAGAGGACAAAAAATGGGCAATGTAATATACAGGGAACATATATATTAGTGGAAAGAATATGTGTCCGGAATCTGAAATTTGAAAGATAATATAATTTGTTTGTTGTCTGATGCTTTAGCTCCAGCCTCCAAGTTGGTAGTAAACAAATTTACATCTATTGCACATGGCCTGCTCTCATCCTCACACCTTAGATCTAATTTCTATTATGTGGATAGATATTATGATATCGA